>NC_087203.1:108934714-109107214 GCF_015104395.2 Macrobrachium nipponense | reverse complement strand
TCAGTGACTAAACTCAAAAGACTTTCACGTTATGTGAGAGTATTTCTTTCTGCACATCATCTCATTCTCATATATTTCCAGCTATAATAACTGTACATGAGATAGACACAACTGAATTTATGATATCAATGTGGAGAGGGAAGGTATACTGGTCATATCGGAGTGAATATGACTTTATAAGAAAAAAAACGTGATCAGGATGTCATTTCAATCAGAATAACTAATGGGTTGGTGAATATGATTTTAATAGAATTTTGTTCATGTGGAAAATTCTCCACGTGGACGTTTGGTTGAAAGTCCAATAAAATAGGAAAATACTTGCGCTAGATTATGCGCATAGCTAAACCTGGATGAATATAGTGATTTACGAGTTAATGTAGGTATGGTATGCGATAATATCCATGAAAAGACACAACGGCAAAACATTATAACATCTCTAAAGTAATGGTCAACAGGAATGGAATGAAATATAAAATTTAGGCCAAAAGCCAAGCGCCTGGACCTATGAGATCAATCAGCACTAAAAGGAAAACTGACAATAAGGTTTGAAAGGCATAACTGGAGGAAAACCTCGCAGCTGCACCATGAAACAATTGATAGGAGAGGGTGGAAAGGAAGTTAGAAGAAAGAGAATATGAACGGAGGTACAGTAAACGGAATGAAAGGGGGTCGCAAAGTAATGCCTCGTATCCAACAGCTACTATAGTAGCCAATCACAGGGCTGGAAACTCTCAGTCTCTCTCAAGAGTTCACATGGGCAGGATCATTCAGGAGAGGTGGAACGTACATCCTGCCTATGTGAACTCTCGAGAGAGACTGAGAGTTTCCAGCCCTGTGATTGGCTTATCAACAGCCAATCAGGAGCGTCGTAAGGGATTGGCCTAGACATCAAATGCACAGTTGATGTGAATCTTCTATAGATGTTCTGATATGAATTTATCTTTTTCTAAATAGGAAATCTTTTACCTCTTTGTTATGGAAATGCAGGAAAAGTTGCTAACTAGTCATCCATGACTTAGGTTACAGTGGAAAACACATCTCTCAATCGAGACATTCGGCCTTTCACTTTTATTATTGAATCAGAGACAGAAGCCGTTATCAGGATGTGGAAACGGCGACAGTCGGCGACTTTGGGGATGATTAGGCGGTTTTGACTTCCTAACAGGATTATTCCAAGAATATTTGCATACATTACATACATATATACATATATATATGTGTGTACGTGTAAATACATTCTTCTATTAAAACAGGATACGTCTCAAGTATAAAGGGACCATTAAAAGAACTGTATTTCGGTGGACTAACTTCCACCCTTACCAAGTAGTTGATGAGGGCGGAAGTTAGACCGCCGAAATATAGTCCTTAGCTTTAAACCAGTGTTTTAATGGGCCTTTTATACTTTATATATATATATATATATATTATATATATATATTATATATATATATATATATATACGTATAATATATATATATATATTATAATATTATATTATATACACACTCGATATGTTAACAGGAATCCTGGTACTGTTCAGGGACACGTGAGAGATTGTCAAGTCATTCCTGAATGAATTCATTTGCAATCAGATCGGTGGTCTTGTATCTAAAAACCAAAAATAGCAAAAGCAACTGCTGACATTCCTTATAAATCCCGTCCTAATACCCACTCACACTTCCTTGAAAGTCTGGAGCGTACATTTAAAAATTTAAAAGAACAAAAAGATGGAGGTTTTAGAGGTCTGGAGTGTATATTTAAAAAAAAAAAGATTGGAGGTTAAAATATATATTATAAAAAAAGAGAATATGAAAATATTTGCAGTAATTACGACGGATATTATTAGCGGTCAAAGTACAACGAACGCGAGAGGAAGCAATTTAGAAGATAACACCCAGGCAAGAAAATTGGATGAAAGGAACAACCAGTCAGTGATCAAATGGAATTCTCATCAACCGTGCATTTGATGTCTAGGCCAGTCCCTTACGACGCTCCTGATTGGCTGTTGATAACCAATCACAGGGCTGGAAACTCTCAGTCTCTCTCGAGAGTTCACATGGGTAGGATCTATGTTCCACCTCTCCTGAGGCATACGTCTTTTAGGAGAGGTGGAACATACATCCTTCCTATGTGAACTCTCTCGAGAGACTGAGAGTTTCCAGCCCTGTGATTGGCTTATCAACAGCCAATCAGGAGCGTCGTAAGGGACGGGCCTATAGGCATCAAATGCACGGTTGATGTGAATCTACTATAGCAATCTAAAGTATATATCGGAGCTCACAAAGACAAACAACTAGAAATCTTGTGAAATGTTGTCCTTCAAGATATAAGATTAAAGCCAGAGGGAAGCCTTTGCGAGGGGAAATGTCCTAACGGGTCTCTGAGAAGACAGAGATGTCTTGAAATTATTTAGTGGGTTATTGAACGCCCTCGATGGCGGTCAGAGACCTGATAGAATGACATCTATATAAATTAGAATAATGGGGTTAGAGGCGGTTCTTGAAGGGGAGTTAGCAGTCCCAAGAGGATGTCAGGAGGGTCTTTGGTGTCTTTGGCAAACAAAAGGATCTCAGGGGTCTGTCTACAGTACTATAACAGCCAGACTGTTCTGACGAAGATATCTGTTTCCCCAATTATAATTATAGGAGCTAGCGCGCTGGAACCCGACGCTGCTGTTTACCCTAACCCTCCCGATCCCCTACCTACCCCGGCCCCCGGCCCTGCTTGTCTCCCCGACCCTCGGTCACCTACCTACCTCGCCCCACCCAGGCCTGATAAACAGGCTTGTAGCAGGAGGATGAATGGCTCCCTACCATCTCGCTCCCCTACCTACCCCACACCCCACCCGGGGCAGACAAACAGGTTTACAGGAGGAAGGTGGATTTTTCTCCTACCCTCCCATTCTCCTACCTACCTGGCCCCCACCCAAGCCGGACAAACAGGTTTGCAGAAGGAGGATGGATGTCTCCACTACCCTCTCGATCCCTACCTACCCGCACCGAAGGTGGATGTTTCCCTGTCCTCCCATTCTCTTACCTACCCCACCCCACCCTTGGCGGACAAACAAGTTTGCAGGAGGAGGGTGGATGTCTCCCCTACTTTCCCGTTCCCTACTTACCAGGGTGGACAAATCGGTTTGCAGGGGAGGGGGGCCTGTGTCATGTCTTCCCTACTGTCACACCAGGAGGAAGACAAACAAGATCCACACGGATTTTATTATTGTAGAAAAATAAATGAGTAACGTTACGCTTGCTATTCAGTTATCAAATAAATAAATATTGAAAACTCTCATATGTTTCCATAAACATTACCTAGATCCGTGCTGACATATCTGGTACCGGTATGGATAAAATAAAACGAGAATGCTTTCTGCATACAACTTTATAATGGATTTCAGTACTGAATAACAACCTATGATTTCCGTGACTGCTGTTCTCGCTGTCGGCATCACAACCTGATAATGGCTCACTCTAGGCATTTTACAATCGTAAAAAGAAATGAAGAAAGTCTCGACTTAAACACACATTTCCACCATAACCCGAAGTCACAGATGATTGTTAACTTTAAGTGCGCTTTCTTACCAATGAATAAGATCATTTTTCTATCTAGGAATGATCTCCGGTATACGAACGCTGGACTATGCAGTAAGAAATCAAGAGGCTGACTTTCTCATAAATAGCAGAATGCAGCTCAGAATTCCTACGCCACTCATTGCTGCGAATATAATGGTCCAGGTAAAAACAAGTCTCTGGGTCAGATTCTTCCTATAGCAAACGAAAACCTGAGCAGGAAACATTAAAATTCCCCCGAAGAGAAAGTGAAGGGAGAAGAACTCCCCGAATTCCCCGAGCCAACGTTCCCGTTGTAATTACGACTTCTTATTGACTTTTCCTACTCAAAAAGTTGATTTGGAGCGATTTCCTCCCCCGTGGGACCTCAGAGAGGGATGCCATTCTATATTAGTCATATATTGGTCATTCTTCGTATTGCACTGATACACATTATTATTTGCATATCCGTATGTTCCCCTCCCCGTAGGAGGGTACTTCCGTCAGTGGACCTCATGCGCACTGTAGGCATTACTTAAGGTTTTTTGCAGCGTGCCTTCGGCCCCTAGCTGCAACCACTTTCGTTCCTTTTACTGTACCTCCTTTCATATTCTCTTTCTCCATCTTACTTTCCACCCTCTCCTAACACTTGGTTCATAGTGCAACTGCTTTGAGGTTTTCCTCTTGTTTACGCCTTTCAAACCTTTTACTCTTAATTGCCTCGTAGATCCCAGTGCTTGGCCTTTGGCCTAAATTTTATAATGAACTCAACTCATACCTGTATGTTCTGTCGACTGTTTTTAAGACGAATATCGATATGACCGGACTTTCAGAATAGTCATTACAGGTCATTGGCCTGTTTCTACGATCGTTTCGGTTTTTCAATGCAGCGCTACGTGAGAGAAAACGCTAGAAAAATACTATCAATAAATATCTGAAATGATCGATGTAGAAGTGACGTTGGGGAAAACATTATATTTATCACCATGACATTATTACTGTGTGCATAATTAATCACCCGCTGCCTTTGCATACCTGCATGTTCTGTCTGTTCTGTCGACTGTCTATAAGGAAACTTTATTATATACTATAGATTTAGGCCACACGCCAATCACTGGGACCTATGAGGTCATTCAGCCCTGAAAAGGAAATTAACAGTAAAAGGTTTGAAAGGTGAAAACGAGAGGAAAACCTCAAAACTGTTGAGCTATGAATCAACTGTTAGGAGAGGGTGGACGGTAAGATGGAATAAAGAGAATATGAACGGGGGTACAGTAAAAGGAACGAAAGGTGACATCAGAAGCGGGATAAGTCAGAACCTTATCCGCTGTTTCTCCGTTCCTGACGTCACATCGAACAGAGTTCGTCATGCAAAGCTCGACCATGAAGACGGGTCTTAACGCCTACAGTGCACCGCATGAGATCCAATGACGGCACTATCCCCCTACGGAAGACTGTCATCAAGACGATGATCAATGTGACCAAACTTGTGGGATGGTAATTGAATGAAAGTAAAAATTTCACTTAGTTTTATCATTGTGTTTTGTAACTCAAGTCAATTTTTGAAATGCGGTCCCTTAATCGAGCGTATATTGATTTCCGATGGGGACGACTACTGCAAAAATTCCTTCGGTTTTCCACCCTTCAGTGAAATGGATGTTCATTGAAGCATATGCAATTTCGGACGCAGAAGATGATGGGTCTTTTTATTTCCTTAGTCTTCGTTTTATTAAAATCGCACTTGGAGTCGTATTTATAACGGTTCATTGATTTATCTGACAATAGGAAAGTCTTGACGATACGATATTTATAATATCTGCTTGAGGCATATTACCGCCATGACAAAGAAATCGTAATATGCGTTTATAGACAGTAATAAGGACCCAAATTTTAAATTAATAATCGTTTGGGCTTTCCCCAGCCTGAGTAAGCCAAGCTCTCCCCCGTTATTGATAGTTTTGGCACTAATAGTATTACGCTAACTACGTTTGGGGTTTATTTTCTGTACCACACAATGGAAATAAGTTGGAAATAAGTTATTATCAAGGAAGCCTAATTCGAGGGACAAGGATGATGACATCTAGGCGGAGAATTGAGCAAAAAAATACTTTGGTCAATTACGAATATTCTTCAGAAAATGGAAAACTCAAAAGTTGAACTTTTCTTTGCCACATTTCTTGAGCTTCCTGGAAATTTTATACCAAAACATTGTTGAATCCTAAATCTTCCAGAGAGCAGCTGAATCCCCATAACCTGTATACTTAATTAAAAAAAAATAATAAAATCCTCCAGCATGTGTTTTCGAAAGGCGTTTCGACATTTGGCTCCGAATCACTCACTAATCGTTCTGAAATCAAGCCCCGTAGGGGTAGTGCCGTCAGTGGATCTCATGCGGTGCACTGTAGGCATTTATTAAGGTTCCTTACAGCGTGCCTTTAACCCCCTAGCTTGCAACCCATTTCGTTCCATTTACTGTACTTCCTTTCATATTCTCTTCTTCCATCTTACTTTCCGCCCTCTCCTAACAATTGACTCATAGTGCAACTGCTTTGAGGTTTTCCTTCTGTTACGCCTTTATACGCTTTTCCTCTCAAATTCAGCGCTGAATGACCTCATAGGTCCCAGTGCCTGGTATTTGGCCTAAATTTTATGTTCAATTCAATCCCGAAATCAAAGAGGAAGCCGATGGAAAGCCAATACAAATATGAAGAACACAAAGCATCCGATTAATGACGCTGCAATCTGCGATTCCACGCTGTCGTTTTTGACAACGCGACATTTTGTCCTGCAATCAAATGATACCATCGAGTTACCACAGATTATTTTCAATTATACATACAATCCAAATGCAAAAAGAACTCGAATGGAGCAAATTGTATGCGCTTGCATGATGTCGATTTTGATAACGCTGCGTTGTTTTTGATAGTTAAATCACGTAATTTAGATATTTGCAATTACAAATACAAATGCAAAACGCGAAAGCACAAATTGCATGAGCTTGTAAGTTGTTGTTTTTGTATAAAGGCAAGTTGCTTTTTGATCATCAAATGGTGCAATGTAATATACTCTTAATTACAAATACAATGCAAATGCAAAACTCAAAAGCATTATATGCGCTAGTACGCAGTCGTTTTTGATAACGGCCAAGTTGTTTTCGATAAACAAGTAATGCCTTCGACAGGTTCCATAACATCTTGCAATTACAACGCCGATATAAAACACCGCGTATCGGCCAAGTAGAGAGAGAGAGAGAGAGAGAGAGAGAGAGAGAGAGAGAGAGAGAGAGAAATTGCGGGGGAAAGTGGATATATTTTCGTAACGGTAAACAATTCCCCGTAGAAAACGAAAAAGACTCGAGTCTATAGGATGACAGTCAGATGCTATAGTAGATTCACATCAACCTTGCATTTGATGTCTAGGCCCGTCCTTTACGACGCTCCTGATTGGCTGTTGATAGGCCAATCACAGGGCTGGAAACTCTCAGTCTCTCCAGAGAGTTCACATGGGCAGGATGTCTGTTCTACCTATCCTGAGGTATACGTTTGAAAGACGTATCCCTCAGGAGAGGAGGAACATACATCCGGCCTAAGTGAACTCGAGAGAGAGAGAGAGACTGAGAGTTTCCAGCCCTGTGACTGGCTTACCAACAGCCAATCAGGAGCGTCGTAAGGGACGGGCCTAGACATCAAATGCACGGTTGATGTTTATCTACTATAGTGTGTCCAGGAATGCAGGTTTCTCTCTCTCTCTCTCTCTCTCGGGCGTCGTGTGCGCGACTCGTAGTACCTGTTTCTGCCATCATTTCGGTGTTCAGTGCAGCGCTACGTGAGGGAAAACGCTTGAAGAAGAATGTCGTCCATAAATATCTGAAATGGTCGATGTAGTAGTGACGTTGGTGAAAACATTATATTTACCATCATTTTTTTTTTTTTTTTTATTTTTGTAACACCTCAACTGAACGGACCTGGACTTAGCGGACTTCTGTACTTATTTTATTATTATTATTATTATTATTATTATTATTATTATTATTATTATATTATTATTATTAGATAAATTAATTAAACCCATTCACACGGAAAAAGCAAACAGGGACCATCGACTTAATATTCAAGCTTCCAAAGAATGTTGGATTAAACCTTCCACTGCAGACCTCACACTACAGCGGTAACTGATTATGATACAGAGCCAGTGATTTTTTCATCACCCGAGACATCTGAGCGGCATGTCACGACGCTAGCCACCATACCAGTTACCATATAATGACCTTGTGAAGTAGCCAGCGTCATTTGGTGAAAGCATTATTATATTCATAACTATCATGTTTTTTTTCATTCATCAGTTCCTCGTTGGACGAGTGGTTTACGTGCTCGCCTACCGATTCAGTAGTCGCGGTTCGACTCCCCCGTCAGCAAACGTTTTGATCAGAGGAAGTTATTTCTGTTGATTAGAAATTCATTTCTCGAAATAATATTGTGGTTCGGATCCCACAAAAAGCTGACGGTCTTGTTGCAAGGTAACCGATTGGTTCCTAGCCACGTAAAAATTATCTAATCCTTCGGAGAGCTGCTAATCATCACAGTGGTCTGGTTAGACTTAGCTATACTTAACTTTTTTGTCAAGTAACACCTCAAACTTATCGAACCCCGATTCACAGGACTTCTATACTTATGAGCTGCCATATAACGAATATTTTTCCCTTATATCACCATTTTTAGATATGATACATTTAGTAGATATATCTCTTTAAATTGAATGTTGAGTGTAAACAAACGCTTAGGTCAGGAACTATGTGGAAATGCTGTTGGCTGTAAGTACCTATAACATATTTAAGTGCAGTTATGAGATAGTCCTTGTTACTTAAATACTTCGTTACTTATCATAGAGGCCAGACACCCACATGTTGTTTAAATTATGTTGATGCTGCTGCTATATTTCAGCTGCCACTTTGCAGTTTTGTTAATACAAGTTTTTATCTTTTACTTTAACCTTATAAACCTAATATAATCAAAGAAATGTTACATAGCAAATCAAAGAAATGTTGCATACCAAACAAAATCAAAGAAAACTTACATACTGAAGAAGATCCAAGAAAAGTTACATACCACCAAAGAAAAAGAAAAGTTACAAAAAACAGAAAAGAAAAGTTACATACCAAAGAAAATCAAAGAAAAGTTACGTACCAAAGAAAATCAAAGAAAAGTTACATGCAAAGTCACAAAGAAAAGTTACATACCAAAAAAAGAGCAAAATGTATTTAATATACCAAAGAAAATCAAGGGAAAGTTACATTTCAAATAAAATCAAAGAAAAGTTACATACCAAAAAAAGGTACATACCAAATAAAATCAAAGAAAAGAAAATCAAAGAAAATTTACATACCAAATAAAATCAAAGAAAAGAAAATCAAAGAAAATTTACATACCAAATAAAATCAAAGAAAAGTAAGCTGTACAAGTCGTAAAGTGAGTTGTCAGTCAATAAATCCACTCGGACTCTTCCAGATTTATAGAACGCTTAACGGTCTAGCGTAAAAATTTACGATCGAAAATGTCTTACGAAATTCGATGTATGTGAATAACAGCACGCGGCGTCTCGGAGAAAATTTCACTTTCCGCCAACATTACTTGTCATGTCCCCAAGCGCTGTCTACCACACTCTAAGAGATTCACACGGATGCACACTCAATTTTAATGTTCTACGTACAGTTATACACACACACACACATATATATATATGTGCGTGTGTGACAATTGCAGTACGTGAAAATAATCTGGACATAGTTTTTCATTTTCTCTTTGTGGCGAAGAAGCTAAAAATATGATTCCATGTAAAGTGTGACTGCTCTCTCTCTCTCTCTCTGTCTTCTCGTCTGCTCTCTTCTCCTCTCTCTCGTCTCTCTCTCCATTCCGTCTCTCTCTCTCTCTCAGTTCTATTTGTTTTTAATTTGTCTCTTTGGCGGCGAATAAGCTAGAAATCTGATTCCATGCAAAGTGTGACTGCTCTCTCTCTCTCTCTCTTTTTCTCTCTCTCTCTCTTTCTCTCTCTCTCTCAATATATATAGTTTTTCATTTTCTCTTTATGGCGAAGAAGCTAAAAATCGAAAATTAGTGGAAAAATTTATACAGTTCTCCATGTAAAGTGTGACTGCTACCTCTCCTCTCTCTCTCTTAGTATATATATATATATATTCAAAATTAAAAGTTTTCTTTAGCACTAAAGAAGTATGCTGAATAATCCTTTAGCCCAAAGTTCTCAGCTTCAGGCATGAAAGACTTTTTAAGTGAAAGGGAATTGTGACAAAATTTTCAATAAGTATGTGTATCTTTTTTATCTGCAGTCGTTACTTTCACCAATTCGAATTTATTTCGTTCCCCTCGTGATAACTCACGTGCGACTGACGCGCCATTCATCTGATACTCCGTCATCTGTATGTTACTAAGGATCATTTTGCCGGCGATCATAATGGCGCCTTTCACTCCAATAACTTAAGTCTGGTCATTTGTCTGGTTATTTATGTTATATGTTCAACTTACGCTTCAGACTAACTTGGTTCGGAAAAAGTCTGCGACGACTCTTGAAGCGAATTTGACTTGCTAACTTAATCTGAAAGCAAAGTCGTCATTCTTGTAGGACTCTTGAAGCAAATTTGACTTGCTAACTTAATCTGAAAGTAAAGTCGTCTTTGTTGAAGGATTCTTGAAGCGAATTCGACTTGCTAACTTAATCTGCAGTAAGTCGTGGTCTTGTTTACTGAAAGATTCTCTTTGAAGCGAATTTTGCTTGCTAACTTAATCTGAAGTAAGTCGTCTTTACTGAAGGATTCTTGAACGAAGATGCTTTCTACTAATCTTGCAAGTAAGTCGTCTTTACTGAAGGATTCTTGAAGCGAATTTGACTTGCTAACTTAATCTGCAAGTAAAGTCGTCTTTACTGAAGGATTCTTGAAGCGAATTTGACTTATTAACTTATTCTACAAGTCAAGGCGTCTTTGTTTGGGCAGTTCGTGGCACCCTACAGAAAAAAGTATAAACCCATTTTAAGAAAAGTCGAATTTGGGACCGTCACCCATGATGGAATAGAGTGAACATAGAATTTAGACCAAAGGCCAAACGCTGGCACCTGAGGTCATTCAGCGCTGAAAGGGAAATTGAGAGTAAAAAGGATTGAAAGGTGTAACAGGAAGAAAACCTCAAAGCAGTTGCACTATGAATCAATTGTCAGAAAAGGGTGGACAGTGCGATGGGAAGAAAGAGAATATGAACGGAGGTACTGTAAAAGGAATGAAAGGCCTACAGTGCACAGCAATTGGTGCACTGGCGGCGCTACACCCCCTTCGGGGACCACCCATAATGGCGGAGAGCAAGTGTTAAAAAAAAATTTTAAACAGTCTTAAATTTATATCATTAACGGATATGACATTTACGTTTACTTTCACGCTACGCATTTCCTTGGATCTTTCAAAGAACACCGACTAAAATTCATTTTTCACTCATATACTGAATCAAGTGAATTGCTGTTACACACTCACACACACACACACACAAATATATATATATACGCAGAAAAAAGGTAAAAGCGGCAAAAGCGACTGTAAGTATTCTAGTTCCATAGCAATACTTAATATACCTTAGAAGGTAAAACAGATGAGAGAACTGATACCGAAAGCAAAACTGGTTCTGGACAAGGAGGAGGGTGTGTAAATCAAGTTTTTGCTACAAAACTGACATCTGGAAAGTTTGAAAGCAAAGGAGAAAGGTTTCGGTATGACTGATAGAAGTAATGTGAAAGGCGTTGAGAATATATATGTCATAGAAGATAAGTTACTGAGAGCAATTAAAAGTGGAAGTGAAGAGTATGTTAGAATAAGTAGCCAGGAGAGTGACTTGTTTGGTGTAAAAGATGGTCTGCAACACGGGTAAATTAGAAAAATGGGACTGAAATTTTTCTTAATAAAATGTATTAGTAGTTCTTACTTAAAGAAGCGAATATCCTTACATCCCCATCGGAAGTTTCATCTTTACATACTGTTGACAGATTAGCCTGTACTGACTGTAACATCCGGTACAGAGGCAGATGTAAGCGTTGATTGCAAAACAGAATTTCTGAGCACAATGGGAAGAGTATCAGAACGTGACTACCTCTCACAAAACCATCACATTCACGTGACTCAGCTGTTAACAGATCCCTCTCACCAACAAGACCATAGATTCGAGCTCCGAGACTTCAAAATGCCTAAACAAGACTTTAGACATACAAGATCTTACAAAATATCTTGTATCACAAGAAGACAAAGCTAGGAATTGATGGCAAAATCCGACTCATTCAACTCTCCGTTATTATTATTATTATTATTATTATTATTATTGTTGTTGTTGTTGTGTTGTTGTTGTTGTTGTTGGAAAAGTAAATCCACAATAGTATGTCTGTTTGGTTTTGTGGATTTACTTTTCCATTTTATTGACTCATGTGATTATGGGTTTTCTTTGAATTATTATTATTATTATTATTATTATTATTATTATTATTATTATTATTATTATTATTATTGTTGTTGTTGTTGTTGTTGTTGTTTTGTTGTTGGAAAAGTAAATCCACAACAGTATGTTCTGTTGTTTTGTGGATTTACTTTTCCATTTTTATTGACTCAGTGATTATGGGTTCTTTGAATTATTATTATTATATATTATTATTATTATTACTATTATTATTATTCAGAAGATGAAACCTGTTCATATGGAACAAGCCCACCAAAGGGGCCACTGACTTGAAATTTACTCTTCAAAAAAGAAATGGTGTTCATTAGGAACAAGTAAGACGAGGTAAAGGGAAATACAGAAATCACTGGGATTTTTGAGGTCATTCAGAGCTGGAAAGGAAATTGAGAGTAAGAGGTTTGAAAGATGTAACAGGAGGAAAACCTCAAAGCAGTTGCATTTTGAAATAATCGTTAGGAGAGGGTTGATAGCAAGATGGAGGAAATATAATATGAATGGAGGCACAGTAAAAGGAATGAAAGGGGTTGCAGCTAGGGGCCGAAGGGACGCTGCAAAGAACCTTTAACTATGTAAACTGAAGGAAACACAATTATGGATAATTGTTACAGAATACTGTATACCGTTATCGGCATAAAAAGAAAAAAATAAAAAGGGAGATTTTTGTGTGTCAATATTTTATCCTGTTTTACTTTTCAGAAGATACATAATACTCATCTAACGAATTTTAGCAATCTGTCTAAACGCAACCAAGATAATGTGGAATGAAATGTTAATTTTCAGTTAAATGTAACAATAAAATCATTTTCCTTCATTCTATTTCGTTTGTGTTCTTGCCATTTGCTAATTTCCTTAGCCATGAACTGATTGATTAAACGAGATGCAATTTTGAACATCAACTCTTAGAATACCAGTTAAGCAATGAAAGTAAGAGACAAAAACGTAAATGCTATGGAGAGAGAGAGAGAGAGAGAGAGAGAGAGAGAGAGAGAGAGAGAGAGAGAGAGAGAGAGAAGCAATCAACCAGCAGCATCTTTTGTTTCTTTTCTCCAAGATCATCATCGAACCCTTCTACAGCTTATTCCAGCACCTCCCTCCTCCCTCCCTCCCCAGTTCCCAAGGACACCCAAGCGAAGAACCCATGACCTTTGTCAGCCAAGCCCACATCTTCAAGGTCACTATGGGTAGGAAAGGAGGGGAATCGAGCCGGAGAAGAGAAGAGAAATGAGAAGAGAACCGTGACAGACACATAACGAAAAGTATCAATTACCTTGTGAAGTAAGAAAAATGATTAGCCTCGACTTGCTCTGTTGAAATGCCCCAGGGTCAGCAGGCATTATGTTTGGGTGGTGGGTGAGGAGCTCATCGGAGGATTTCTCAAGACAGCAGACGTTTCCTAGGGTCAGTTTCACAGCTGTGAGGTGCTCGGAACACCTTCTAGAGTCATGAAATGGAACATAACATTCAAGCGCGGGGACCTCTAAGGAAACTGAGAGTAAAAAGGTTTGAAAGGTGCAACAGATGGAAGAAAGAGACTATGAACGCAGGTACAGTAAAAGGAATGGAAAAAAAGTAAAACACTTACCACTTTAGATTACAAAACGGGGCACCTTTTTTTTGGTAAGAACATATACTGCAAAGCTATTCCCCAGAGGTTAATTCTCATTACCACACTCTCTTTGCTCAAGCCTAGCCAGGCATTTTCATTTCTTTCTAAACACCTTAGACTAGTTGTTAACCTGGTCAGAATTATGTAATTCCATTCAGCACCTGGTGTTTGCTATAGACAATACACCCGAGTAGACTATTTAATCTTCGATTCAGTAACTGTGGATAATCATTGACGTGGTAAATCACCAAAATGGATGTGGGATCATTTAAATCTAAATTAGCCAAGAAAATTACCATCATGATAAAATACCACTTTTCTCATTAAAGCAAATGAGAAATGTTCACAACTTCAATGACAGAAAAGACAACAGAAAAGAACCTTGAAATTGCATAACCAATAACCTTCCCAGTGCGAATTGAACATATGGGCGATGATATAAAATACTCATGACATCCATAATAAGAGCCACCTGGTGAGTAAATACCTCATTCTTTTCTCCTATTAAATGATTAAGTGACTCGCTGTTTCCGGATGGGGAAAGGACACCAGTGTGACGAAGGGAAAAATTCTTTAAAAGTGAACGTAATGAGTCATTTTTCGAGTAGAGAAATCAGGTGCTTGATTAAAAAGCCTTGATACCTCAAAAATAACACTATTCATATTGTGTGCTGTGCTGGGTGGTGTATTGATCCCATTACTTAGAAAAAAAAAAAACACTAGTCCTCTGGGCCATGGAGCTTATACGCCTCCCTTATCGATACTACAGTTCTTTTGATATTGCAAAGATATAAGTAGTGCTTCTAGATTTGCTAGAGCAGTAATTAGGGCATAATGTTGAAAGATAACTTCAGTAGTTTGGTTGGAGATGGTTCAATCCCTGTAACAGATCTCAAATGGACAGCTAATATTGCACATATAAAATTAAGTATAAAACTGCGTTATATATATATATATATATATATATATATATATATATATATATATACATATACTACATACATACATACATACATATATATATATATATATATATATATATATATATATATATATAATATATATATATAGATATATATAGTATAAGCCACGAGGGAAAATAAACAATGTGCCTTATACCTTTATATATGGATTTATCACGTTCCTAACTTTCGTGCTTCAGTTATACATATATTATATGTAATATAAGTACGTATGTATTTATGTTTGTGTATATATACACAAAATAATATTCATTGTTTATATCCATTACACATATTAATTTCCAGTTCTAAGCAAGTTATTTTAGGATGACGTGTTGGCCCCACGCCCTGGCTGTGATCCACCGCAGACGCCTAATTACCCCATGTAAAATTCACTGCTTAATTTAACAGAGGAACGCTACATCTAACAGACCAAGCCTACATGAAAGAGTGGAAACCTGATTAAAAGATTTAAAATTGTATGACGACGATATAAGCCCTAAAATAAAAATCGAAGCGTTTAAAGGACACTAACCTGTGTGGAAATACTAACAAATTAAGAAAAAAAAACACACATTACCTTTCTTTGTGAAGTTAGGAAACCGCCATCCTCTCTTCTCCATCTTCTCTTTGACTCCTCCAAGCTTCTCCCTGAATCCTTGACCACGCCCTCCAGAGGGTCTCCTGACAAACGCGTCCTTCAGATCTAATGACTCACACTTAACCAACCTCCCGCGTTTGTTCACCTTACTGGAGTCTGATTCCTCCTTTCTAGATGTTGATTTCCGATGGAAATATCGCCCTGGGTTGGTAGGGTTCTGGGTATGAGGGGGCATGTCATAGCTTGAGGGATTCGGTTCACAGGAGGAATCAGACGCGGAGACTGTCAAGCCGGAATCAGGAGACGCAGTGCCGTTCTGGGCACTCGGACGAATGAGGGTCTCCACGTCTAGATTCAACGCAGAAAGTACCCGACGGTGCCCTGCCCTAACTCGCTCATACTCATCTAGAACTTCCTCGACTAGCGACCTCCTCGCCCAAGAGTGGACGTCCCAGTTTTCGGGGATCTCTTCGTAGATATTTTCGGAGGCTATGGAACCTCCGTAACTGTCAGAATCCTCTAGGGCAGCCTGAGCCTTGATGACATCGACTGGGCATACGAAACCTTCCCCGGCGTAAGAATAAACGCCCTCCTCTTCCTCCTCTTGGCGGAGCTGTCTCTCCACGTGCAGCGGGTTTTTGGCTGAGAAGGCCAAGGGAACAGCATCAGACTCCAGGTGTCCCATCACCACGAAGCAAGACCCATCTTCCTGCTGGAGGGACGAGCCTAAGAGATTGTGTGGACAGGGTGTTTCGGGGGAATGAGGTCTAAGGAAACAGGGGTCCTCGTCCCATCTTCCTGCCGGAGGAGGAGGTGGTGGGGGTGGGGGATGATCATGGGCACCAAAGTGCAGATTAGACTGTGGCCCATGAGGGTGATAGTGTAACCGACGCGGTGGCGGACGGGGCACTGGAGGGTACGGAGGGTATGTATGGTGGTGATGATGATGCTGACGATTACGTAATGTCTGTAGGTACTCCGAACTGTGGGGCAAAGGTAGAGACAGAGGACCAGAGAACGGACTCGCGCTCACCATACCCAGTAAGGATGCCCCACCAGGAGGCAAGGAGATGCCCCCAGTTGACCTCCTGAAAGCTCCGTAATGATCATGGGCATGATGGATGTGAGCGGGGTGGGTTAGGCGTTGTCTTACGGGTGGTGTAGCGTATTGTGCTGAATATATGGTGAATTCTGATGCCACACCCCCCTCCATCACGCTCGTTCTTCAAGCATCACACCTGCAAGAAAAAAAATACATTAAAAATACAATATTAACTACAGAACCCACCATGACTTATAACTTACAAACCATTCAGGTAATGTATACCTCATCCAAAAGGAACCTCTACAAAAGCATTTTTTTTTTCTTGTCCACAGGATATGGTTAGTTGTCGAAATACTGTCAAACTAAGCTGGCAAAAGTACTAAACACAGTTCTTCGTTAAATTCTCCAATGGCAAAGGTTTTACACTTCTAAGACCGGATTAACGCAGGGGAGAATGCAAATATTTATAAGACGTATGATAAACGCTAATACAGCTAGCTGATTGGAAGAGTGAATTGCATATCTGTCTATCAATTTGGTAGCCAGAGTTTGGTCCCCGCTGCTGCCGAGACGGAACCAGAGGAATTTACTTCTGGTGATTACAAATTCATTTCTCGATGTAATGTGGTTCGGATCCCACAACAGGCTGTAGGCTCCGTTACTAAGTAACCAATTGGTTCCTAGCCGCGTAAAGAAAAAAAATGTAATCCTTCGGGTCAGCCCTAAGAGAGCTGTTAATCAGCTCAGTGTTCTGGTTAAACTAAGGTATAAAACTTAACTTTAAACGAAAACTAGAGCTATGCTTGAGTCCCTCAGGTCTATGATTCATTTCAAATAACTTTCAGAATAATTTCCAGTATTATTAAGTTAATAAAAGGGATGCACCATCAGTTTCATTAGTTCCAAGATATCATTATTAACCAAAGTGCAGGTGTCATGTTTTCAAAATAACTGCAATACTCTGAAAAAGCTATGGAAGTTACCATACTTCAAATTCGAAAAGCATCCATGTTATGGCGGTAGTTAAGTTATACCTCAGTTCCAACAAAAGTCTAACATTCAATCAAACATGGCCGGTGGTTGTCCCCTTCATTATTATTATTATTATTATTATTATTATTATTATTATTATTATTATTATTATTCAAAGAAACCTCATAATCTCATGAGTCAATAAAATAAAATGGGAAATCACAGTCCTCCAATTTGACTGGGTGGTATTTATAGTGCTGGGGTTCCAGGGTTGTATCCTGCCATCCTTAGGATCCATCCTTATTGGATTTTTATTATTATTATATTATTATTATTATTATTATTATTATTATTATTATTATTTTATTATTATTATTATTATTATTATTATTATTATTTTCAAAGAAACCTCATAATCTCATGAGTTAATAAAATAAAATGGGAAAGTAAATCCACAATAATATGTCTGTTTGATCTTGTTATTTAAAATAAAAAGCAGCTTTCTGCTTTGTATTTTAAATAACAAGATCAAAACAGACATATTATTGTGGATTTACTTTTCCATTATAATTATTATTATTACTCTTATTATTATTATTATTATTATTATTATTATTATTATTATTATTATTATTATTATTATTATTATTATTATACTGATAATGAGTCAATAATACATCAGAACATGATAAAAGACCATGAACTTTCCAAAGACCTGAAAGTCATATATGAAGAATGAGAGAGCAGAGAGAACAAACAAACAAACAAACAAACAATCACTCCAAATATTTGGAAAACAGTTCATCTAAACAATTACCTCTTTTTTTCCCGTCGTCTTTATTTTCCCGATTTGTTGCATCAGAAAAAAAGGTACCAGAAAGCACTACAGATAAAAAAACGAGAGAGAGAGAGAGAGGAGAGAGAGAGAGAGAGAGAGAGAGAGAGAGAGAGATTTCCGTGGTGAGTCAGCAAACAAAAAGTTAACGTCTTCGTTTTGTGACGAATCTTCGTCACTTCATTTATCACAGGAAAACCTGATAATGACAATTGGAAACCTTTACGTAATAATCCGCTGTTTTGAACAGAAACTAATAAACTGAGAGGTGAAAGGAACCAAATGGGAAAGGAATGATTACACAAGAATATTAATATGCGTAGTATGCTATTGTCTCTCCTTCCTACTTTCAAGTACAAAACTAAAACACAGGAGCGCTGAGGCGTTGAATAACTCTCATTTACGAGAGACTGGTTTCCTCTATGGTATTCTACCATCAGGACAAGATTATAATTAAATATAACACCTCCTGCAAAGTAAGGTTTATTTGAAGGAAGTATCTTTCATCCGCTTTCATGACAGACATCGACTAGAAAGCATTACTTCTATTATAATGACGAGGCAGAAGTGAATCAAGAATCGTAATGGTGGTAATTTCGATCTAACTTCTCAAATAATAGAAATAGTATAGATATTTTTGGAAATCTGAGCGCATTTTGAAGTTATATAAGAGCTGTATTGAGTCAATAATGCATCAAACAGGTGTGACACACCATTCCAACTTTATATATATATATATATATATATATATATATATATATATATATATATATATATATATATATATATGTGTATATTATATTATATACTAAAATAAATTATATATAGTATTAATATATATAGTCACATAATTATTATTATTTTATTATTATTATTATTATTATTATTATTATTATTTCAAAGGCTAGGGGGCAAATTAGGTCTTGGTGGGGGGTGGGGGCAGGGGGGCCCATCAGTGTCTTGAAGGGGCCAAGTGCGCCCCCCTCCCCCCAAAAGACGCCCTTGCCCAAGAACAAAATGACTCAGAGTCAACGACCAAACCAATTCTTACCTTTAATGAATTGTTTTGGTTAGGGAACAGGACACACCCGACTTGAACAATTCGAGGTACGAAATGACTCTTTCACTAACTCCACGTATAATACATATTATATCCCACTGCCTCCTTACGAATAAACTGAAGATTGAGACTTAATTGTGAGTCAGCTAACTGGAAAGGCCACTTTACCAACGAAACATGATATTGAAGGCAAGTGACCTTTTCCACGCGTCGTTGAATTCGGGACCTTTGAGAGAGCCTTCAAAACGGCGCAACAGAAGACCAATTGTCTGCTGAATCATTTAAACGGTGTTGCTAGCATGAAAGTTGGCATGAATGATTACTCAAGACCTCCCTAAAAGGTAAGTGTTCAGTTCAACATTTTGTCGTTATAACTGCTTGAATCGCCCTGCTAACATGGATTTTGTCACATGTATTTTTTCTAGGCATGCCGACTTTTTTCGGAATTCTAGCTTGGCATCGATGACTCGGTTGTTGTCAAAGGCATCTTTCATTTGTCTTATATCATGCAGAACCTAATATCACACTATTAAAACAGCTTAGGACATTACACTGAAGATAATGCGGTAGCACAGAGAAATTCTGATATATATATATATATATATATATATATATATTATATATATATATATATATATATATATATATATGTCTGTGTGTGTGCGTGTGTGTGTGTGTCAATAGTCCACAGGCGACAAGAGAGAATAAAAGACTCTAGTTGCTCGATAATTTCGCCTTCCACCAGGCCTCTTCAAGAGCTTTATATATTTTATATATATATATATATATATATATATATATATATATATATATATATATATATGTGTGTGTGTGTGTGTGTGTGTGTGTGTGTGTGTGTGTGTGTGCGCTATTCAGTTCATGCTGGAACAAGCTTCAAGACTTCCACTTCTACAAGTATGAGGCCCAGTCATTTGTTGCTTTCCTCAGCGATGGACAAAATCTTCACAAAGCTGCAAAACACAACACTGACATACTGCAAGGCAGACTATTTCATGAGACAAAGAGTAGGACGCAGGATGTTCGATGACTGTGATAAGGGGCACTCCCAAAATAAGGTATAGATTAATATAAAACAAATAAACTTCTATGACAGAGAAGAGAAGATTGCGAGCCAGGTGTGGTGTAGTCTGTCCTGAAAATTGTCCCTGATACTGGAGTTTCAAATGCCTAATGCATTTTTCTTTTGGAAAGGCTCACGGATGCATTAATGGCAAATTCCTGCTTGTATCGCCCTTTGAACTATTACATCAGTTATCCCTGCCACTTTTGGATCGTAAGGAGAGCACACCCAGATCCGTCCAAGGAGGGAGGACGTGACTCTTACACAAAAGATGTGCCAACTTTTGGGGTTGACGTTATAACAAGTAACCCCTTCCTAACCCCCCAAGAGAGAGAGAGAGAGAGAGAGAGAGAGAGAGAGAGAGAGAGATGAGAGAGAGAGAGAGGTGACGCAATCACGCATTAAATCGAATACTGAATTCTTTAGAGAAATCTGAAAAAGAAGGAAAATCGGAAGAAAATTACTATAACTTTTGGCAGTGTTATGAGTTCTATTCATAAAAAAAAAAATTCTATTACTAAAAAAAAAACTAGGGAAGTTGCAAATTACATCACAGTAAAAGCCAACAATCATTTCACGTTTTTATTCAGCATAATATTTTGTTGGTTTTTTGACGTAGAGTTTTTGTCTCTTTATTTCCCAATATTAAACCCTTCCTCATTCAGATTGTAATTGATTTTCTTGAAGGAAAATTCTGAGGAAAAATACTTGTCGATAATCATTTTTCTTTAATAGAGTAAAATTATTATTATTATTTTAAAGCAACACTACCGGATTTCTGAAACTACATTAGACTTACACACACATATTAAAGGTTACCCATAAAAAAACAAAAGAGGGCAGATGTTACAGTGTTTTTATGGCGACCCTTTATCAGATAAAATTCTGTTTCAACAGAAAATATTTTATAGTCATATGTCTAGTATATAATATATATATATATTATATATATATATATATATATATAGTATATATATATATATATATATAGAGAGAGAGAGAGAGAGAGAGAGAGAGAGAGAGAGAGAGAGATCGGAGCTTAAGCAAGCTGCAGAATTCCGCATCAAAGCCCACCAATCATAAACAGTGGCCTCTTTTCCAAACGCAATATTTGACACTCGATAGTATATCGCCTAATATAGCAACTAAGACTTAAAAAAATATACTCCTACATCAATCATGTTTTGCTTGCCTAAACATCTGAGAACCTGTAAAAAAATACTTAGTAATCCTTAGAAGTGTGTCAAGGAAACGGTGACATACGAAGCGAGCCATACTTGGTGACAAACATAAGTATGTTGCACATGAATCATAAGCAGTTTTAATTAACAGACTCGTCCCTTCTAAACGAGAGAGAGAGAGAGAGAGAGAGAGAGAGAGAGAGAGAGAGAGAGAGGCTAGCAGGAGATCGGTAGGAGAGCTTGTATACTCTGTCCTACCAACTTTAAAACGGAATTATATCCCTTTATGTCTTTACGGAAAGAATCTGGAGTCGTACCCCCCCTTTAATTCTTTCCCTTTTAACCCAGAGAAGAAGAAGAAGGAGAATAAGAAGGAGAAGAAGAAGAAGAAGAACGTTCGGCGTCACACCCCAACCTTAATTATATCCCTCTTAAACCAAAGGAGAAAAAAACGAAAAAATACAAATAACACTTAAACATTTTGATGTGGTTTATTCCACAAAATAAAAAGATAAAAAAAGGAAAATAATAAAAAATGGGGTCAAAATAATAATTGTCTCCTGATGATGACAAACACATTTCAGAAACTATAAAGACCAAAGGAATTCATGAAGGATGGATACAAATTCTTAGGTATCTGGAACGCCACATTGGCTACACTGCGCTCGAACGATACATCCACAAACGTCCAACATAATTCAGCCGATTTTATAAAGAACTTTAGTAGTGCGATTACGCCAATTACCTCGTCACTTCAGGTACATAAAGATCGCCAAGATGAGACGACAAAATTGTTTCAGGATGAGAAAGCACAGCAGCGTCAAGTTCCTTGAAAGCATAAAATAATCTGACAGAAAGCAACGTAACGTATATTCATTTTTCAGGTAAGTGCCATCACGCCGTAACGCTTAAAAATTGAGAGACGTATGACTCGTGAGGATGTGGAAGCCTTCACTTTTACTCCACAGAGAGAGAGAGAGAGAAGAAGAGAGAGAGAGAGAGAGAGAGAGAGACCCCAGCCACAACAATGCAATGCCAACCGGAAGTCGTCTTCGATAACTGATCTCCGAACAACAAAAGAAATATACAATAGGAGTTCTGCTACGATTGTTTGCCCGGGATTGTACGTTCACTTTTCAAAAGATACGCTTAAAATCTATACAGGCATCGTAACAGAAGCGCGTGCACACACACACACACACACACACACCACACCACACACATTTACTATATATATAAATATCCTATATATAATATATTATATATATATATTATTATATATTATAATACTATAAATAATAGATATATATATATATATATATATATATATATATACATATATATTATATAATATATATATATATATATAGATATACCATGGTATATATATATAGTATAGTATATATATATCTATGTATATATATATAGTATATATATATTATATATATATATATATTATAATAGCGGTTTCCTGTGGCTTCAGGATTATAGTCAATAATCATTAGTAAATTCATCCTTTAACTCCTAATTAAAGGATGAACAGAAAAACTCCACACATTTCCTTATCCATATATAAGCAAAAAATACTCCGGCTGTGTAGTGCTACAGCAAGCCATCCTGCACGTTACGCAAACCATTGCTCCATATTGCAGCTTCCGTCTGCCCTCTGTTACCACTCACTCTATCAATTTCCTTTCTCGCAAACGCTTTTAAACTCTTGTCAGTAATTTCTGTAGTTTCTCTTCAGTATCCCCTAATCATCATTTGCTATTCCACATTCAGCTCAAGAACCTTTATCTTATCCCACGTCTTAGCCATGACGACGGTCATTTCCCAAACTCTTACATCATAATATTCATGAATATTCAATAGCCTTGGAGTCGCAACACACCCTTGTCTGAAGGCCCCTCTACACTATATGCCTAATGGCTCAGATTACCCACAGCAATGAGAACCCGGAATTTCAGGGTTTCTCGTTACCGCTCGTTTTGTTACGTCGTTGTTTGCCAATGGACGCCTTTTTCACGCGCGTGTCAGGCAACACGCCTGGCGAATTTGGCACCACCTAGCGGAAACGCCTAGTACTAAAGAGTGTTGCCAACTGTAGGGTAATAGTCCTACGCGTAGGGTAATATGCGCAAAATCTTAGACAGCAGGGCAATGTTGGGTCATTTTCAGTTATGTAGGGTAATTTCTCGTCGCCTGTAGGGGGCGTAGGGTTAGAGGGGTTGGCACCACTGGTACTACTAAACCCGGTCACCTGGGCAGCTCTTGTGGAGGCATGTTTGCTTCGCCTCTCTTTACATTGCATTTATCTCTGTCCTTGCAACTGCATAGGAGATGAGAAGAACGAAATGGAATTTGAATTTTCCATACTGATATGATGAAGAAGCAGTTTCTCATTGGACGAGTGGGTTACGTATTCGCCTATCAATCAGGTAGCCCGAGTTCGCTTCCCGCTGCCGCCAATGAGGAACCAGAGGAATTTATTGCTGGCGATTAGAAATTCATTTCTCGATATAATGTGATTCGGGTGCCACAATAAGCTGTAGGCCCTATTGCTACGTAACCAATTGGTTCCTAGCCACGTAAATCAAAATCTAATCCTTCGGTTAAACTAAGATATACTTAACTTTGATGAATAAGCATGTACTTATGACGATTTAAGAGCACTGAACAAATGAATACGTAATGAAAGGCTTCTGCTATAAATTTTAGACCAGAACTTCCTGATATAGGTTTCTGTATCATATGTTAATTCACTCTAATGCAAATCTTTGCGTGTGCAAGAAATGAAGAGAGAGTGACATAGTGTATGCACGCAGTACATATCCCTCCCATATTTTTATGGCTATGGAACACAAAAGAGCGTGCCATTTAGATGCATGTGTTATTTTTTTTCTTTTTTATTTAAAAAAAATACACTAAAGGTTTTTTTACAATAAATGCATATAAAATAAATGTAATTTATGTACAGAATCAATAAAATTATTTATATTTTTTTATAGCTCAACATACCTGAATCTACTATGTATATACATTACATATACCCATACCTATACACTGTATATACATACTCATTTCACCTACCATTATATCTGAATATACTAAAATTCCAAGTAACTACGTGTAAAATAGAACAAATGTTTTTAAATGACTTACGCAATAGATACCTATATCTGTATTAGGTTTAAAAAGTCCTTGTGGCTATGTTATGTAACAGACGTGCAAAAGCTTTAAGGTTACGAAGGAATGGTTTGAATTTTTTGCACATTACATACACATTGTTAAGAACGTTTTTCCAAAAAGGGTTAAGCTCCCACTTCTCTGAGGTGAGTGTCTTGAGATGAGGCTGTTAGCCCCACGCCCTCATTTCTACAAGTGGTTACAAGTACCACAGTCGGCTTAGTAACAGGTAGCTACCTAGTTCACTCCCATACATACATACATAAGCACATTAAGCTACAAATGTCCTTTAATATCTAATTCACTCTACCTCTGAATTAATATATTTTCATAATACGTATGTTACCCGAAGTGGGTATTTTTTAGTCAATAAGAAATTCGTCGGCTCATGGGCACGGTAATGTGGTAAGACTCATACATACATAGATACATGCATTCATACATGCATACACATACAGTACATATAATATATACATATATGTGTGTATGAGAGAGAGATTATGTATCTATGTATATGTGTGTGTCTATGTATCAGAGAGGGAGAGAGCGAACATATGGCTTAAATATCCATCTTCCTCACAGACATAACAAAATAAACAATTCATATTTACCACAAACATCTTTAAATCAAAATGGAATTCCCTCTCTGAGTTGTGAAACTCTAGACGCCCTATATTCATAGACGTCAAAATACAATTTAGTATTCAACAAATCTCTATAAACAAGTCTAGCATGTTCATGCAATTAGCTCTTCTTCACAATGACAAGATGCAATATCTCAACCGCGCAGCTGCAAAGTGTCACATCACCAATGGTAAGTTGGCCCGACCTACATGGCACAGAATCTGCAACCCGATAATATACTAATAGCTCTAGGCTTAAGCTGAAAAAAAGAAGAAGAAAACCCTCTCAGAGTATAATAGTGCTATTATTTTCAGTACAAAGAAATGCACATTATTAAAATGCACAGTATCCAAATAAAAACAGAGTAATGTTAGCCGTCCCTGTATCTGTAACTTTAAAGGAATACAGATTCTGGCAGGAGAGGACAAACGCAGTATACTACTACGTCAGGTTCTCAGACTCAGACAACTAGAGTAGCCGCGGGCAGTGGGTCAGGAGGCGCGCTATTGTGCCCTTGGGTGGGGAGTGGCGTAGGGATGGGGGAGGTTGTGGGTTGGTTGGTTTCGGGATGGGGTTGCGGAAGGGTCGATAGAGGTTTGTCTGGGGCTCCTAACCTGCAATAGTTACCAAACACCTATTTTTTCGTCTTCGAATAAACTGGAAGGAAAATACAACCAACTTAACGTCACGTTGATGCCGTAAACACTTTGCAACATTCAACTATGCTCAAAGTCGCTCAGCACTTGAGAGAAAATGTCTGTTAGAGCATTTTAAAAAATTGACAACAAAGATAACACAATGACTGACAACTTTTACTTTGCTCGCCCGCAACTTCGGCACATAAAACACGCTGGCAGACAAGAAGGAAGTTAGGCCGACAGAAGTTTTGCAATGCAAATAGAAAAATGCCACAATGATAAGATATATATTTGGCTCCTGTGGTTCTAATTCTACATTAATTCCGTCCAAAATTTCTATAAAACAAAAACACATCTTGGGTACTCAAAAGACTGAGGTTTCGTCATTTCCAGCTCTAGTCTCATAACCAGTCAGACTTAACGGTCCAGACCGGTTCACATAGAAAAAATAAAAATAAAAAAGGAAAGTATGAAAAAGAAGGAAGAGGAAACGTGCATCCTCAAGAAGATAGTTCTTGTGCAGAACGTACCACGTACTATTGTACGTGGTATGGCTGCCCTCTTGCAGTATACAAAGAATTCAATTGAGGATGGTGAATTCCTTGGTGATCTGGAAAGTCTCTTAGGTTTCCACGATTGGCAGATTTTCGTGACTATTCAGTTGTCTTAAGTAAAACAATTAATGTCTGTGTGGGATAAACCATTTCCTCGAACAAAATAGATTTCCTGTTATCCCAAAAGTATCTCTCGCAAAGATTCTCGTGGGTATCTGTAACCACGGTCTAGGTATACCTAGACCGTGTCTGTAACAAGAGCTCTGGCTTTTTAATATCTTTTATGGACGAGTCAAACTGGATTTCTATCCTTATTCTATTAAAGAAGGCTAATCAAACAGGCCTACGCAGCTAGCCTCTGCAATATTGCCGACAAAACTGATATGCCAGCACAAAAGAACTACAACATCTTCCAAAATATTAAACACCTTTTCAGACGACTCATTTTTCACTGACGGAAACACTTTTATCACACAATAGACAAAGATTTACCTCACTATACTTTGAGATTAAAGCAGTAGCGTTACTACACAAAGAATGAAAACTAACCAGACATTAGCTATTACATAAGCAAGGCTTCCCTTTATTCCTGTACAACTCAGGACTAAAGGATCATGTTACAGAAATGTAGCCTAAATATTAGGGAACTTAACATTCTGAAATTCTTAAAGAATGAAGTAACTCGTTTATGAAATATTAGACCATGCAACATTCTAATAAATAAACAGTCGAATAGAAAAAAAAATAGTAGTCTTACACTGTACGACCAGATCCTACAAAAAAGAAAGAAAAAAAAAATCCGCCACCTTTCTCTACTTAAAGCAGACAGTCGCCCATCTGGGCAAAACCTTTTCTGGCTGGCACGAAGCTAACGGGACACACATACACACACGCACACATAACGTACACATGCACGAGCGCTGCCGGTACTGGCGTGAGGTCTTCCAGCTCTCCATATGGCGCCCCTCCGGAAGGAGGTTGGCTAGGTAACCAGCTAGACGCAACTAAGTCATGCTATTCATGTCAGCCCCACTAGCCCGTGGTCAACCCTTACGACCTATGAGACTATAACAGTACCTCGAGTCTAAGTGACCTCACGCACTCTTCAGCGAAAACAGTTCATGCCAGCCCAATGACCTAGTATAAGGCTAGACAGTGGCTCTAGCCTACTGACCTCTCCCATTCGTCTGCGAAAACCGTTCATGTCAACTCTTACGACCCATGAGACTACAGTGTCTCTGGTCCAGTGAGGGTCACCTCTCATGCTCGTTGGGGAAAACAGTTCATGTAAACTTATTACGACCTATGAGACTAGACAGTGTCTCTACTCCACTGACCTCCCGCGCTCGTCAGTGAAAACAACTCATGTCACCTCTTACGACCTATGAGACTACGCTGTCTCTGGTCCATTCGCCTCTCTTCGGACTCAAACAGATGACCCTATACCCCAACTAGTCCCAGGCACATTCATGCCAAACTATCGGGTTTAAGTACCGTGACAAAAGGCGTTTTTAATTGCCTGTAAATAGACCGTGGCGAAAGGAGTTTTCAGATGAAATCGGGTACAACTTCAATAAACAATTTCGACAAATGGGGCCACTGTATAAATATAGATATATCAGCATTTTCATTCATTATTTCTCTCACTAAGTTTTGAACTTCATTGCTTCTAGTGATCATCCAACTTGCATGAGAGAGAGAGAGAGAGAGAGAGAGAGAGAGAGAGCTTGCAGTCACAGCAATAACCTGCTTCTCTCTCCACTGACCTTCCCGAGAGGTTAGTAGACCAATACACCATGTCAAGTGATTCATCGGTTTCTTTGCAATGGTCCTAGATTTCCCAATTTCGCTGAGCAACAGATGATGCAACAGAAAATCCCATTCTTCCAACCAATATATTCCTTTGCATCTACCCAGGATTCAATAAACAAATAATATTAAACAGCTGAGCAGTTGGAAATATGAACTGGGTACACTAGAATTCCACTCGATGTACTTTAAAAATGTTTTGAATATAATACTTTCGGTGGTTTATGCGGGACCAGAATGCTTTTTTATGGTCTCGTGTAGTGGCGCTATTTAAAGTGATACGATCCTATCGTGGTTCAAATTTCAAGTTTTTCAAGACTAACAATATGTTGAATGACAGCATATTCTACAATGTGTAACAACAACAACAAAAACAACAACAACAATAATAATATTTTCGGTTGATTTGCGTATCTTTAGAACCAATTACCGACTAAACAAAAATGTGAAATTAACAGCTACACGAAAAGTTCTGTAATCTACATTATAACACAGAGAGAGAGAGAGAGAGAGAGAGAGAGAGAGAGAGAGAGAGAGAGAGTGCAATACGATTGCCGCAATGAGCTTCATAATTTCCTGAAACTTCGATAGGTATCTTTTACCTTTAACCCACTGGTTAATTAAATTGTGCAGTTTTCCGTTCAACGTAACCTTAAAACCAGGAAGCTTAAACAAAAGCTATAAACAGTACAACTTTCTTCGTTATCTGTTTAAATTTACGGTTCAAGTCTTACTTAGCATGGAAATTCAGCTCTTGCTCTTCGAATACCAACAGAGTTTAAAGTCGAACGAACTGTCAGAAACGAACGCGAGAAAAATTACAAATGAACGCCACCATCCAGTCACAGATGCTAACTCTTCCTGCTCGTATCTTCTCTTCCTGTTTCAATTATACCCATAAACGTAATGCTCAAAACCTTTTCTTCTCGTGCTCGAACAATAACTGCTTTCACTTTCATTTTTATACCACTCCGTCATTCTTTCTTCACTCCTTTCGGTTCTATATTTCTCAAGACTTCTTCTTCACTACATGGAATTTTATGCAGTCACGCCAAGTATTCTTTTCTACCAAACCTTGTACCTCTAGTACTGCCTTCTCTTCTCTCTTCCTGTCGCATTTCCTTTATCTTCCTAGACACTAAACAAACATCAGAGGGTGTAAAAACTTCAATAAACTCGACTACGACTGGGACTAGTCATCCACCCTGGGGCCCTTCTGTGCTAGGCCTAGTTTACAGTGTCTTCCTCTTTCAGACAACGTAACGTTTCATAACGCTGCCTATCGGTTGATTTATGAGATTCATAATTTTGATCTGGTCTGAATTTGAGCTTTGGAATGTTTGACTTCTCCAATATATTAGTAAGCGTTCGTGAACTGAAATGTTTTGCATCAACAAAATATGATCGAGTCTCGTTACCTTTCAAATATTCTTGCTTGGGAGCAGAACATGTCCCCTATGAGATTCATTAAAGGAAAAAGATTCCAAAGGCTTTAAAATGTATCTATTCTGTGCGAAATCAATTTCATTTACCAATAAATTTTGTACGCAAGATGTTAAAATGAAAACTATACCGGCTTATGCACATCTCTTACGAACAACCAATAAGGTAATGAAGTTCACATCTCAAATCTAGAAGTGTCCAGACATCTAAGGTCCAAGTGTTTATTTCCGTAGCTAAATTGATCCTTAAGAACGTCACACATCAAAATGAGTGCATGATGCTCATATAGCAACTTCAACACCACAACGAAATATAGTGATAAAACAAAATTCAACGAAAACTTGCGGTCAATCTGGAATGGAGTAAGAAGTGTACCGTCAAGATAGGTGGATGTATCCTATCCAAGAGTCTATCTATCACTTTAAGAAAGAAATTACGATATTAAAATGAAACAGAACATCATACATCTTTCTATATAACTTAGATTAGAGGCATATTAAATGAATAACGTTTATGTACAGAAGATACGTGTGTATGATTCATCATCTAACGTGAATCCGAGACCTAGACTAACACAACAATACACATCTCCCCTTACCACCACCACTGCCCAGTCAAGTTGTAGTGTGAAAAACTGGGGTTGGAACTTGGAACCCGGATACTTGACTACAGTTGTAGCATAGAAAACGCTAATAATAGTAGCAATATCATTGGTAAGTTTTCTTGTTCGTCTCTGTGGCTCTTCGTCTGCAACTTGAACGTTATGATTGTACAGCTAAGCAACGAGGGACGAGGTGACTCTTAATTTCACCTAGATGCGCCGAGTTGTGAACTAGTTAAGTTCCACCTCCGAAGATGGAAACTCTATCAAAACGGGTTATGGGCGGGAAGATAATGCCAGACCTGAATTTCTAAGGTCAACCCATGCAGTTTCAATTGAGGTAAAACTCGCTAGTTATGGATGAGGGAGTGAGTCATCTCCGGTGCAAAAACTTACACGAATTGAACGTTGCGTGTACGTGAAGACGAACTGTGCGATACGTTATGAATGTGAGAGCATTTATGAATGTTACAGAAATGTTGGAAAACCTGAATTTGATCTCGTCCCGCACTATTTCTCTCAGGTCAGGTAATGCTACCCCATATAGTATCTAATTTTCAGAAGTAATGATAGTTTAGGAGTGATCGAACAGGAAACTGAGAGGAAAATATGGACCCTTCGAGTGGAAACAAGTTAAGATTGCAATGGAAAAAACATGAAATGGTATATTCACGAATTATTACCTGTACGTATAAAGGTAAATCTCTCTCTCTCTCTCTCTCTCTCTCTCTCTCTCTCTCTCTCTCTCTCTCTCTCCAACAGATGTAGAATAAAATCCTCTTTTGGGGATTTGAACCAACAACCACTGAAGCAGTAGGCCAAAGCTGAATCCAATCGGGTACCTGGGCTTGACAGAAGAGTTACCAGATGTACGAATAAATATGACGTTACGCATATGAATTTGCATATCTGCAACCGCGTGGAATAGGCGTTGGCCTACTGTTCCAGTGGTTCGTGACTCCCACACATCACCTGTGGGACTGAGCAACGAGGACAGGAGAGTGGGCATTTCTTAAGATCAAAATACCCAGGGTAATGGCAGAGAAACAAGAAGAGGTAGTAAATTCACGATGGAGGTGAAGTGAAACCGTTTTGACAGGAAGAGATAGGCAATGATTGAAGGGAAAGTCTGTGTTTCAACTCTGGCAAAAATGGCGGGCTATGGAGCTCCACTTACTTTAATAGTACTAGTCTAGGAAGACGCATAGACATACATATGTACATAGTTTATATAATATAACATAATATATAGATAGATAGAAAGCTAGACAGATAGCTACTGAGAGAGAGAGAGAGAGAGAGAGAGAGAGAGAGAGAGAGAGAGAGAAACTCCCCAGCATCAACTGGCGTGAATTAGGGCATAACGCCCCTCCATTTTCCTTTCCATAGTTATCTGGCGTGCGTTCTGGCGAACAGATTAAAATTACACTGCTTCCACAATCATTTTAAAACCTTTGGCCCCGAAATGGCAATCGGTGTCTTTGGATAGAAATTTCTAAAGAGTGATCAGTCAGTGTTAATGCCTGGCCAAGCGACGGTTTGCATGAGAAACTCTGACACGAGAGTGAGAACTTCCATGAAGTGACAACGCCGTTACCGACGACGTAAACGTGTTGGCATTTCCTGTTAAATATAGTCTTAAAAACCATTTTCTCTACTAGTCTTGGTTCGGGTTAATCACATCAACAATAAATGTATGTATAAACAGAAAGCATTTTGTTAACCATTCAACAGCAGACTAAATATTCCTGTAAACGATAAACTTTCATTAACGAAAAAAAAAAACCCCTGAGGGAGCAAGAGAAACAAGTCTAACATTAGTGTAGTTTATGTTCATCCAGAATAAGATAAAATACCACTAGCGTGTAAGCCAAACCACATTAGAATACATTACCATTAAGTAAAATGAAGGAAAAGGAGTAACGTAGCATACAGATAAAATAAGGAAAACCGAAAATCCCTTACTTCAAAATAATTCAAACAGATAACAGCTGAGACCGTGATAAAAGTTTTACAGGAAACAGGGTGACAGATTCTCTCATACCGGACGCACGACATCGTGGGATCTCAACAGAAAGCGGAGGCTTTCGCTTTGCAAAAGGGTAACACACTAAAATTAAGAGTTGAAGCACGGCAGGCGATAGCGGAACTGAGTATAATAAGGAAGAAACACAAAGCGTTTAAAATACTTTCGGTTTTGTCGATCGCCTAATAAAAGTAGTACTATTCGAGATGAGCCGTGGTGAATTCATTTAACCGTCATCAATATAAGAAAGTTATACAGTTTATCTTTTATTATTAAAGGACTTAAAAACAAGAAACGTCATAATCTGACAGTAGTTGAATCTAGTTATCATGTATAGAATGGTGGTTTTCAATTAATAATAATAGTAACGTTTTCATTCTGCTTTTATCACAGGGAAATGTTCTCATAGAGTCATACGTGCAAAGTTTAAAATGTAAATTTTCAGCTCCACTAAATCCCCCTGGGAAAAGAATAACAGAGTGAGGATTCCACTTCCCTTTTTTTCCCTATGCGGAAAAGGAACCGGACGATCATGAAACCAACTCACCGTGTCTGTAACGGCAGCATGAAATCCATTGCGACACACTGACACACTTCAGCCTTACGGATTCTAAACATGGCTCGGCGCGGATAGACCCAACGCGTGGTCACTCATGGTTTTGAACCAACTCGCATCATGCCTCTCTCTCTCTCTCTCTCTCTCTCTCTCTCTCTCTCTCTCTCTCTCTCTCTCTCTCTCTCTCTCTCTCTCTCTTATGTTTTAAGCACAACTACGCGATTGTACTGTACATGTTGCATGGTTACATACAAATAAATTCTCTTTTATACATCTCCAATTAGAAACTGGAGTATTGGAAGTAGTTCAGACAAATAAAATGGACAAGATAAGCTAAGCCGTTAAGGAAAGCCACCAGTAAGTTTCAATGTCATGGGTAGGATGCTGGAGTACCTCCTTTATAAGTATTACAGCTTATAAATGGTTTTCTGAAGAGAGAGAGAGAGAGAGAATCCAACGTAAAAAAAGACCACTCGAAACACGTTAGGCCTAGCAATCTTCGGTTACGTGGCAACACCAGCGCTATCGTTAGCACCTAATAATTATTCACGATAACATCACAAGCGCTTTCATTAGCAGCTAATATTTCACGATAACATTACCGGCGCTATCAATAGCGCCTAATTCACGATAATATCACCGGCGCTATCATTAGTAGCTATAGTAGATTCACGTCAACCGTGCATTTGATGTCTTGGCTAGTCCCTTACGACGCTCCTGATTGGCTGTTGAAAAGCCAGTCACAGGGCTGGAAACTCTCAGTCTCTCCCGAGAGTTCACATAGGTACGGTCTATGTTCCACCTCTCCTGAGGGATGAGGTGGAACATAAATCTTGCCTGTGAACTCTCGAGAGAGACTGAGAGCTTCCAGCTCTGTGATTGCCTTATCAACAGCCAATCAGGAGCGTCGTAAGGGACTGGCCTAGACATCAAATGCACGGTCGATGTGAATCTACTATAACAATGATTCCAGCCACCAAAGTGAAAGGATAAAGTATAAATGCTCCTCTGCAGCTCATTCGGGAATGCATAGGAGGAGCGTCCCCGTTAGACGCAGTCAAGCAAAATGCCTCAACGAGCACGGGACAAAGGACTAGGAGGGGTCCTCCTTGATGCAACCGCCAACTGGGCTTCCGTTACCACTTTACAACCGCGATAGGTATTCTCTCTCTCTCTCTCTCTCTCTCTCTCTCTCTCTCTCTCTCTCTCAGTGGCCTCTCGCAACGCAGAGTTGTAACACTCTTATAAACTCACTGCCGCGTAGACTTCAGTATTCGCTCCCGGGATAATATACGACCGGTATACCTGACCAGTTATAATTATGTCTGGTTATCAGACGATTCTTGTGGGCTGTATTTGGAGTAGATATTGATTGAGATATAAAAGCAAAATTAGGCCAAATGATATTAACACAACAAGTAAAAAAATATTTCGTATATCAAACCATATTTGAAAATGGGAGGACCTCGACGAGCTAATATTAACCGTAATGGAATGAAACCTATATATATATATAAATATAGATATCTCTCTCTCTCTCTCTCTCTCTCTCTCTCTCTCTCTCTCTCTCTCTCTATGTATGTATATATATATATAATACTATATATATATATATATATATATATATATATTTATATATATATATAGATATATATATATATTATATATATATATATATATATATATATACATATATATATATAAATATATATATATATATATATTTTATATCCTATATATATATATCTATATATATAGATATATATGTGTGTGTATGTATGTATGTGTGTATGTATATATATAATGCTATGTATATTCATTTATTGTTTTTTGTGTGTGGATAAATATTAACTTCTACGTTTAAACTTACTAAAGTTCAGGTGGTTTCATGCCAACAACTTCTTGGTACTTCTTGGCGGCCACCTGTCCAAGCATGTACCGACAGATTCAACGCTAAACTGGCTTCTCTCTCTCTCTCTCTCCTCTGTTGTCCATTCACAGTAGTCGACTAACCATCAGGTACGTAAACCACTATTTAGGAACATACTCACAATGTCCCTTCCTTGCCATGCAGGGATCGAATCCCGTCATCGGTTTGTTCCAAAATTATTGGGACTAAGAAGAGAGAGAGAGAGAGAGAGAGAGAGAGGAGAAAAAAGAAGAGGAGTAGAGAGAGAGAGAGAGAGAGAGAGAGAGAGAGAGAGAGAGAGAAGAGGAGAGGCGATGAGGAGAGGATAGAGAGAGAGAGAGATAGAGAGAGGAGAGAGAGAAGCAGAAGAGAGGAGGAGACAGAGAGAAAGGAAGAAGAAGCGGACAGAGAGAGGAGAAGAAGAAGAGGAGGAGGAGGAACGACAGAGAGAAGAAGAAGAAGAGATAAAAACAATGCCAGCTGATCAAGACAAAGCAATCAACTCCCAGTTCCCGGACCATTTCATACGGCAAAGCTGGACTAGAAAGACACGCCCTGGGGTCGACCCCTTCGTATACAAGTCGCCGATCGATGTTTAAATCATGAGGAGGAGGAGGTCCTCCTCCTACTCCTCCTCCTCCTCCTACTCCTCCTCCTCATCATCATCATATCTCAGAAGCACGTGCAAAATTACTTCCCCGTGCAACCGGCATTGAAAAAAAAAAATACTCAAGACAGGTGAGACCCGGGCCGTGTGATTCAGCGCTACCCAAAATGGGGTCACTCTTGCCACGATATGACTGGGGCTTCTGCAACGTTCGACACGATGGGTCGCGGTGGACGGTAACTTGATCAGTTTTCTTCAATCCAGTCTGCTCGATGGAACACGTGAAATGTCAAGGAGAGAGAGAGAGAGAGAGAGAGAGGTGGATCGAATGGTTCGAGCCAACATTGTAATTATATATATCATTATTAACCATAGTTACCGATCAGGATTTTCTGCCATCCAGCCTACTCGATACAGCAAGTGAAATTTCAATGGAAAGAAAGAAAGAGAGAGAGAGGTGGGGGAGGATCGAATGCGTTATATTTGTCATTATCGGGCAATGATCACTGATCAGGATTTTCTCCTAGCCTAGTCGATGGAACACGTAAACTGTTTGAGAAAGAGAGAGAGAGAGAGAGAGAGAGAGAGAGAGAGAGAGAGAGAGAGAGAGAGAGAATGCTCTGAGTTAAAGCAATTATATTTATCATTATTAAGAAATAATTACTGACCATGAATGTCCAGCCTGCTCGATGGAACGCGTGAAATGTCGGAAAGAGAGAGAGAATGCTTTGAGCTAATGTTTTTATATTTATTATTATTAAGAAATAATTACTTATCACGATTTTCTTCCAGCCTGTTCGATGGAACACGTGCAATGTCGGAGAGAGAGAGAGAGAGAGAGAGAGAGAGAGAGAGAGAGAGAGAATTACGATGCCAATCAAATGAATAATGTTGAAGCACAAAGCAAGACAATTTGTCATTAACAATATGACCGAAGTTAATGTTAACTGAAAGGATGGAAAGAAGACTGGAACTCAACCAGCTTTCTAATACGTCACTCCCACACCCTACTTATTATACGGGTAGTCTGAGGATTCAAATGTCTGCTAAATAATGTAAATACTAAGAGACTATAACTGGGCGATCTTTTCATTGAAATAATTTTTTTTAATCAACACCCTAATAATAATAATAATAATAATAAAATAATAATAATAATAATAATAATAATAATAATAATAATAATAATAATAATAATAATATATGAAGGTAGGAGGCCCTTTCTCAAACATGTTTTGTTAAAGAGGATGGTAGCGTCAGTGGAATTGATTTTATATATGGTCTTTTCAATTTTTATTCATTCTCATCAGGGCTGATATTTGCTAATAGCTGGCCGATGTTCATATTCTGGTTAAGGAAATAACTTCTAAAAATAAATTAATATTTTTAGAAGACATTCCCTTACAGAATATGAACATCGGCCAGCTATTAGCAAATATCAGCCCTGATGAGAATTAAATAATATGAAGAATTAAAAATACCATTTATAAAATCAATATAGTTCAGTTCAGTTACTGATCACAGATAGGATATTGATGAAAATACATTTATCCACTCTCTGTGTGTGGAGAAGTCTTTTTGTTGGTTTTATTTTATAATAAACAACAAAATCCTATCAATCTAACAACCTATAACTTCTCTTGGCACTTAGCATAGTTGCTCATTATTATTTTTATCTCAATTTTACCTCTTAAATACATACTCACACACACACACTCCTCCTCTTCTGGAGCAGATAAAACTGATACTGCCACTCAATCAAGCGTTGATAAAAGCCTGGAAGTTAGCATGAATGCTCGAGGAAGGCTGAACGGGAACAATGTCCTTGCCATAAGAAATTCCTACAAGGCGACCTTCTCCAAGAGGGCTTCTAAAATTCAAGGTTTTGTCTCCGAAACTGAATGTATTGGTCACACAGCCTGGTTTTTCTCTCATCTGTTATATTCTAAACCTTGGCAAAGTCAGCTGTCTTAGACAAAAGAGGTCCTTTTTCAAGATGGCTGTCTTGGATAAAAAGAGCTCCTTTCCCAAGATGGCTGTCTTAGAAGAGCTCTTTTTCCAAGATGGCCGTCTTAGATAAAAAGAGCTCCTTTTCCAAGATGGCTGTCTTAGGTAAAAAGAGCTCTTTTTTTCCAAGATGGTTTGTCTTAGATAAGAGAGCTCCTTTTCCAAGATGGCCATCTTAGATAAAAGGCACCTCCCAGATGGCGTCCTTAAGTAGAGATCCTTTTCCAAGATGGTCGTCTTTTAGATAAAAGTTTCCTTCCAGATAAAAGATGTCTCTTTCCCAAGATGGCTGTCTTAGGTAAAAGAGCTCCTTTTCCAAGATGGTCGTCTTAGATAAAAGAGCTCCTTTTCCAAGATGTCTCTCACAGATAAAAAGAGTTCCTTTTCCAAGATGGCCGTTTTAGATAAAAGAGCTCCTTCTTCGAGATGGCCGCCTTAGTTAAAAGATCTTTCCAAGATGGCTTGTCTTAGATAAGAGAGCTCCTTTTCCAAGATGACCGTCTTAGATAAAAGAGCTCCTTTTCCAAGATGTCTGTCACAGATAAAAGAGCTCCTTTTCCAAGATGTCTGTCACAGATAAAAAGAGTTCCTTTTCCAAGATGGCCGTCTTATATAAAAGAGCTCCCTCTTCAAGATGGCCGCCTTAGTTAAAAGATCTTTCCAAGATGGCTTGTCTTAGATAAGAGAGCTCCTTTTCCAAGATGTTAGTCTTAGATAAAAGAGCTCCTTCTCCAAGATGGCCGTCTTAGTAAAAATGTATAACTTGAGATATTAACGCTAGTCTTCACCCGTCACGAAATTCTCACATATGGGTCATAGAAGGTGTGAATTAACGTGCCACGCACACTCCAGCAATACAGAGCTGTCACACGGGCAAAGCTATGTGAGATAAGGCCGTATTTCAATACCCAATGGTGAGGTTTTACGAACGTATGGGAAAATCAGGCTCTTGGGTGACAAAACTAATGTACACGTCACAAAAGAGTGAACGTATTCATTGCTAGGGAACAGTGGTAATACTGGACTCCTAACAATTTAGACTGGAGTTCGCTGTGGACTAAAATGGAAGCTAGAATCTCAAGTGTTATGTAATTTGCAGAAGAAAATGTTAGATAGCTGCACATGAATTACGAAGATGTCCATCAAAAAAGAGGAAAACCTAGGATAATACGATTTTAGGCATCACGATGGTTTACATATTGCAGAGAACTTAAACGGCAATGCATGTCCCGACACTCCTTGTTTTTGTTTAGCTCAAACGATATTGGCCAGTACATGATAACAGTACTGGAATTTACTGGACTAATACTCAAAAACAGAGGACGGAATATTCACTAGTATCTTTGATGTGGCTGGTTCCTACCTGCGTAGAAATATCTAATCCTTCGGGGGCCAGATGTAGGAGAGTTGTTAATTTTTGTTTGTATGGTCTTTTTACGTTGCATGGAACCAGTGGTTATTCAGCAACGGGACCAACGGCTTTACGTGACTTCCGAACCACGTCGAGAGTGAACGTCTATCACCAGAAATACACATCTCTGACCCCTCAATGGAATAGCCAAGAATCGAACTCGCGGCCACCGAGGTGGCAGGTCAAGACCATACCGATCACGCCCCTGAGGCGCTTCTCAGTTCAGTGTTCTGGTTAAACTAAGACATACTTTTCAACATCGCCAGAAATTGAACACTATCGCGTCAAGACACCACCGAGGGCTGCCCAAAAACGCGGTCACCTATAAGCTCCTGTAGGATACCAGCCTAAGGAATGTTGCCGAAGGAGCAAGAGGTCGTGATGGTAGTATAAGGCTCCTTTCATCGACCAATGTTTCTTTCGGAAAAATAAACATGATTCTTTTGTTTTATTGGCGCTACATCAACCTTAATACCCTGCGAGAGAAAAATGGCTGTTCTAAACGGGGAGAGAGAGAGAGAGAGAGAGAGAGAGAGAGAGAGAGAGAGAGAGAGAGAGAGAGAGAGACTTGTGACCTAAACTAGAGAGAGAAAAAAAAAAAACTGGCTATGGTAAGTTTTCCTAAGGCATGAAATTCCTTTTTTTTTTTTTTCTGAACTGGTTGGCCATTTTCTAGCAACCTGTGGATTTTTTTTTGTCTGCGCCAATTATCGAGCACAAGTAGAACCTATCCAGGGTCTACTGGACGACGGAAGAACCGGTGACGAATACCAACATTATCTGTATGGAAAAGAATCTTCAAAGGCTAATTATTATTAATTAATTAATTATAGCACAATCCTTTTGCGATTTATTACAAAGACCAACCCCGAACCTCCAACCGGAAGCCATCTTGCAGGCGACCCACGTCATCTAACTACAAAACAGTCAATAATGCAAAAAGCAAAAAATGGCAATAATGTTTCTCTCTCTCTCTCTCTCTCTCTCTCTCTCTTTCTCTCCTGGTCCCTTGCCCTTCATCCTCTTCCCGCAATTCCGTCCGCAAAATGTAATACAACAACAGAAAGCAAAGACCATTGGGCTGCTTCAGAAGCAAGAGCCCGTGCCAGCACAAGAATGGCTTAATTTTAAACATCATTATTCATGTATTACGGAATACGAAAAGGATACGATGATGATGATTTTTCTTTGAATTATTTTTTTTAATTTTCATTTTTTCGCGTGATTTTTTGTTAAATTAATTTTTTTTTCGTGGCAATAAATCTTTCAAGGAAATTTCACATCATCTGCTGTATGACAGAATCATTGTCGCCAGAAGGGCAGAGAGAAATGCCTATCGCGCGTGCGTACAGCGCCATAACTCAGTAGGTGCACTGACTCCAAGGGCATCTCCGGGATCCTCCAAGTATGTAGTCTCGAAGCCCAATGTGTGTGGTGGTATGCTGAGAGTAAGTCACCAATTTGTTTGTTTGCTTGTCTGGTGTTTTTACGTTGCATGCAACCAGTGGTTATTCAGCAACGGGACCAACGGCTTTACGGGGGTGACTTCCGAACCATGTCGAGAGTGAACTTCTCTCACCAGAAATACACATCTCTAACCCCCTCAGTGGAATGCTGGAGAATCGAACTCGCGGCCAAGACCATACCAGTCGCGCTCTAAATCACCAATTACCGTTCAGCGATATTGTGAGGGCAACTGGAGTTGCACATGTGGAATGTATTGCACGAATCTAAACTTGAGGAAACGTAGAACATTCTACAAAAACTGCATTACTCTATGTTACATGGTTTCTGAGCAATAAACACTAGTAATGGTAATGGGACTTTATGGACAACCTGTATTTCTGTCTTCCAATTTATTATTATTATTATTATTATTATTTGTATTGTACTCTGCACCACTAATAATTAGTTTGTAACAAAATTCTCCCATACCAACAACTCATTCTGGGGAAATTGTATTACGTATAATTGCCATCAGCCTCCTTGTAGCACTTTGCCCCAACCTTGGGAACTTGAGAAATCGTTTCTTCTCAGAGTTCACTGATGAAGAGGGTTAATTATTTTTCCTGGGATCTCGGAGAGGATTTTTTGAAGTTCGTGGAGGAAGCTGTTTTTTTTAAATTTAGGTTTTTTTTTATTCTCTTGAAGCCACATTATTTGTGAATAGCGACGATGACCATGAATATGGAATTTAGCCCAAAGGCCAAGCACTGGGACGTGTAAGGCCATTCAGCAATGAAATGGAAACTGACAGTAGAATAGTTGATGGGTGTAACAGGAGGAAAACTTCACAGTTGAATCAATTGTTAGGAGAGGGTGTGGAGGGTAAGATGGAAGAAAGAATATAAAAAGGAGGTACAGTATAAGGAACGAAAGGGTTTGCAGCTAGGGACCGAAGGCACGCTGCAAAGAACCTCAAGTAATGCCTACAGTGCACCGCATGAGGTGCACTGAAGGCACTACCCCCCTACGGGGAGCGATGATAACCATAGGTATATGTTTACATTCCAATTTTACGAAGTATTTTAAAAACAAGGTGCTTTAAATGTGGTATGGCCGTTGGCAATAACAACCAATATCGCATAATTCATTATGAAATACTATTTTTTTCGTTATGATTTTCTAAAGAACACATCATTTTTTTTAAAGTAGCTAAACGTCTATCAACAGGGCAACACCCAATATGACAGAGTATTTATTTTTATCATTTTTCTTTACGGATAATGATGACAAAATGCTGGTAGTGCCCACCGATGATATTATTATTATTATTAAAAGACAGAGGAAGTATACGAGAAAACAAGAAAAAAATAATAGAGCTCACCCGGTGTATCAAACAACAATTACACACTATTAACATATGTATTTTATTAAGTAATAAAGCTATAATTAAAGATGAATACACACACACAAACACACACAAATATATATATATATATATTATATATATATTATATATATATATGTGTGTGTGTTGTTGATGGGTAAAGAAACTAAGATTAACTTGATGTTCCATTTACTGGGAACACAACACCTAAGCTGTTCCGTCAATTCTCGTGACCTCTTCAGAGTTTACAACAACATGACACTGTTGTTTTTGACTGAGTTGGCTTTATGCCGACCGGCCTCTTGCTTATCGAGCAGCCCGAAAAACGATCTTTGCGCTCTGTTGTTTTAATAGATTACCGGGACGGAATTGCAGCGTCTATAAACCTTGACAATATATTTCAAAACGAAATAATAAAGAACATTAAAATTATTTTAATGAATTCTAAGTTGTGCAAAAATAAACATTACGATAAGATTTACAATAACGTAAAACTTCCCACGTGAACTGTAGGCTACGTGTTCTGGATGTTATGTCAACAAATGAAATATTTCTATAGGACTGCGATTTTTTTTTTTCGGGTTGCTCTCTGAGCAAGAGCCCGTGTTGGTATAACGCCCACCTCAATCAAAAACAACACGGGTGCGGGGATATGGATTACTGGGGGACGATGAAGGGTAAGGGACCAGGAGAGAGAGAGAGAGAGAGAGAGAGAGAGAGAGAGAGAGAGAGAGAGAGAGAGAGAGAGAGAGACTGGCAAATAATCTAGAAAAGAAATGAGAGGAATTCGTCATCAGTAGAAACGAGCTCTCAAGAAGGGGGTGGGGGAGCAGGAGGAAGAGGAGGATGAGGTGGAGGTGGTGGTGTAGGAGGAGGAGGAGGAGGAGAAACAAGGCAGGAGCAGAAGGAAGACCAGGAAGATATTATAGCCTCCTCAAGACCAAGGACACCGGGTACCTCCCTTCGTGACGACATTCTTTGAAAAGGAGCTAGATTTTTTTTCTTTATCCTTTTCAGTTTGTTTTCATCCTTTATTTTCTTAGTGTTTACTCTTTTCATCTTTTTTTATATTATATTGTCAGTTCAACTTTATTGCAATCTTGCTATTAGATTTCAATATTTTATTTCATAGATCATTCATGTTGCGAAAAGGTGGAGAACTAACTATAAATTTATATTATATAGTATATATATATATATATATATATATATATATATATATATATATATATATATATATTATGTATATACATATGTATACATACATACACACATATTATATATATATATATATATATATATATGTGTGTGTGTGTGTGTGGTGTATATACACATACATATATTATATATATATATATATATATATATACTATATATTTATATATACATATTATTTTATGTAATATCAAATTTTAAGGCTGCCTCGTGTGGAAGACTGGCAGGTTCTCAAAAAAGCTGCAAGAAATGAAGATGAAAAATCGTGCAATAATTTTATAGATATTCATCATTTAAAATTCCACGGGGCCTTGACTCGCGATAAACCAATGCGTTAGTAAAGACTGATAACACTGAAATTTTAAAGCCTTAACTTTAAAAAACTTTACTCACGATACATCTGATAAACACCTGGATCTCCAGTATGGAAAATTCGAAACTGATATCGACTTCACCTTCTTTTGGTTTAAATTATAAGGCAGATCTTCCTTCCGCCCTATACTTGACTCTGCTGTGAATATCGAGAGATGTTTCTATCAAAAGATTTCAACAGCAAACAGACGCAGTTTGGAGTCGGACTTTGCTCACAAAATAGATTAGTTATACGCGTCTATGTAAATCCGGTGTCATGGAACGTCAGAAGTTTGTTATCAACGGTGGGTTTAATAAACAGTTCTGCATCGTGCATATTACATATATGTACATGTATATGTATATATACTATATATATATATATATATATATCTATATATATATATTAATATATATATTATTATATATGGAGGATATATTATATATATATATATATATATATATATATATATATATATATATTATATATATCATATATATTATATATATACATGTATATATATATCATATATATATATATATAGATATATATATATATATATATCTGTATATATATATACTATATATATAATTTATATATATATAATGACAGCCCTGTCAAACCAACGATATATCTACTACTATGCTTCAAATTAAACAGCTATCATACCCACCTCCTAGTATACTAGAAAGGATATGTTTAAAAGTACGAAAACCATTTCAATACATTAATTCCGCTGAATGTGCTCAGATTAGTTCAGGCGTTTAACCATCTTTTATAAAGGAGTCACTTAATCAAGTACTATCCATAGGAGTTAAGAATTTTATGAAGTTCTACTATATTTACGTGTTGATATTATTATTACTATCATTATCATTATTTCATTAGATGAAACCTATTCACACGGAACAAGCCCACGGGGCCACCGACTTGAAATTCAAGCTTCATAAAGAATGTTGGTTTCAACCTCCCACTACAGACCCCAAACTGCAGCAGCAACTGATCATGATACACGAGGCCGTGATTTTTCGTCGACCTTGGGGAGGCGCGAACTCCTAAATTACGTTTGTCGGCAAGATCATTAAAAGAATTTTACACTTGCGTCAATGTAATAATCGTATTTAAGCTAAAAATCACACCACATACTTTCTATGATTTCAAGAGCTTTTAGACATACTGAGCTGCAGTAACCTCGTTTAGCAAAGGCACACTAAATACCGTTTAGAAAGGGGCTTTATATAATGCAACAGGAGGTAGATCTTGAATCAGTAAAGGAATCATATCTAAACCAATAAATAAAATCACAACGTAAGTTGTCTTTGATTTCAAGCGCGCTAGACCTACTGAGCTGCAACAAATATCATTTAGCAAGGGGCTTTCTGTAATGCAGTAAGAGGCAGCTCTGGGTTTGCATCTTACAAAAACATCTCAGACGTCTTCGGACTAATGCATCATTAAGCAAACTATCATTTAGAGCCATTCGTCAACAGTGGAACAGGACCACTATTAAAGAACGGGGTCTGTTTATAATTAACAACAGCTTTTGCAGAGCGCAAACCTCAGAAAGACCTGATGCTTACCGTGTTGATGTTGGCCTGTCTCGCGCGGCTCTGGACTGTAATTGTCGTCTCCAGAGAGAGAGAGAGAGAGAGAGAGAGAGAGAGAGAGGAGAGAGAGAGAGAGAGAGACCTTACCTTACAGCCCCAGGTCCCTCAGTGTGAGGCAGCTCTAGTGTCTACCAGAGAATTGCTAATCCATCTTCCGGTATATTTTGCATCTTCCAATCTTGGATGGTCTAGGATGCAGCTTAGATATTTGTCGAGCTTATTCTTAAACACATCTACGCTCACTCCTCATACTTTCCTCAGATGAGTTGGCAACGCATAGAGAGAGAGAGAGAGAGAGAGAGAGAGAGAGAGAGAGAGAGAGAAACGTCCCTTCCTAAAAGTTATATTCAAGTCTCTGAGTACTAACTGCCAGTCATGGGGCCCTGCTTTTGTGATATTTTTGGAGAAAAAAAAAAAAAAGTATTTGCAAATATAAACACACTGAGCCAAAAAACTGTTGGAAAGATCTGACATCTGGGGGGTGGAGGCTAACACACACACACACACACACACACACACACACACACACACACACACACACACACACACACACACACACACACTCAGTAAACCCAGAAATGAAGATTCAAATAGTCTGAATTACAACAGAAACTCAGAACAAAACTAATGGTTGCACCAGAACTAGTTTTGGCAACTGGGAAAAGTTTGCTAGACACTGAAACTTAGAGAATTTACAGAAAATACAGGTATCTTTTCTCACCCGTGTGGGATTCCGAGATTTGGAAATACTGAACAAACCTGATCTACAAGGTGAGCAAATTAACAAATGGTTTGGGACGCAGTGTTTATATTTATATCAAATCAAAAGCCTGTGTAACTATTGCAAGAAACCAGAAAAGATGAAAAAAATCAACAAATGTTTTGGGACTAGTGTTCACAATACGCCCCATAGCCTGTGTAACTATTGCAAGAAACTAGAAAAGATGAAAAAAAATAAACAAATGTTTTGGGACGTGGTGTTTATAATAAAGTCCAGTAGCCTGCACTGCTATTGCAAGGTGCCAGAAAAAAAATAAAATGTTAACTTTGGTCACGAATGTGCGTGTAAGTGGTAATGATACTAACTTTGTGATAGATTTGGTCAAGGTGGTCAGTTGGGTGCTATGTCACCTACTGGAACCACGGTGAAAGGACAAACAATGCATGGTGGTTGTTTCTGATCTCCCTGGGAGGCAAAAAAAAAAAAAAAAGCTTGAGGCCAAAAGGAAAAACCTGTATTAGGATTCGTGAACCTGTAAAAGGCTTTTGATTGAATTGAATACAGAATTTAGGCCAAAGGCCAAGCACTGGGACCTATAATGTCATTCAGCGCTGAAACGGAAATGAACAGGAAAAAGTTTGAAAGATGCAACAGGACAACCTCAAAGCAGTTGTACTACGAATCAATGTTAGGATATGGTGGAAAGTAAGATGGAAGAAAGAGAATATGAAAGGAGGTATAATAAAAGGAACGAAAGGGGTTGCAGCTACGGGCCGAAGGCACGCTGCAAAGGACCTTAAGTAATGCCTACAGTGCACCGCATGAGGAAAAGGCTTTTGATACAATTAATACAATGAAGAGAAATGCAATGTGGACGATGATACGAACGGAGACGCTGAAGCAATTCTACGATGAAATAATTAAGCTTTCACGATTACCACACTGTCGAACTTCTCACAGTTCCTGAGGTCCTTCGTTCCTCACACCTTTGGACTAAGGAACAGTCTCCAGGAGGATGTAACCGAGGCCTTGATGTAACGCAATTAGAACCTCAAAGGTTCCAGCGAAGATGCAATGCATCACTACCCTACAACAATTCACTTTGTATTTTAATCGTTTATTTATATCTTTATCTCATTATCTGCTACTTCATTCATTTATCTTTTCGTTGCTCTTCTGATAACTAATCTCTTCTTTCTGTATTTCCTATTACCTTCTATAACCTTTTTTCTTAAATGAATGGCATATTCTTTGGAAACTTGAATTTCTAGTCAATGGCCCCTGTAAGTTTATTCCAAATAAACAGCGGGTTATCTTCTGAATGATACTTCTATAATGTTTGCAGTCTAAACAAATTCCTTTTGACAAGCGAAGCTCAAAAACAAACACTGATTGCAAAGGAGAATGAAGAAAGGCTCGGATTAAATTCGCCCCAAGCATACTGATAAAAAATGGAGCCTACTTTCAGCAAGAAAACACAAAATAAAACTCAAATCAAGTCGAATCTGAATTTGCTCGCCGGCATAGTACTAGTCTACAAGCGAATGCAGCACATGCGATGGAAAGTGTGTAAGTGGCATCTTCTTCTTCGCCTTCTACTTCTTCTTAGACGGGACTGGATCCAGTCCTCTTGGCTCCGAGCCATACTGCAGCTGTGTCAGTAGGAACAGCAACAGCCATCTCCTAGGAGGAGCATTTCGGCCTAGTTGGCAACCACATCCAGTGTATCAACAATGAGCCTTCGGCCCACACCTCTCTTACAAGAGAGAGAGAGAGGGGGGGGGGGGGGCGGGTGGTGGTGGGGGGGAATGCAGATTCATAGTATTCTTGCTCCTGCTGATACGAAGGGCGAACAATTTACAAGCTCTCTCTCTCTCTCTCTCTCTCTCTCTCTCTCTCTCTCTCTCTCTTCTTCTTCTTCTTCTTCTTCTTCTTCTTGATATGAGACATCATCATCCTAACAGCTTGAATCTTCGCCAATATTCAGGACCACCAGAGAATTATTAACGAAATACACAGAATATTTGTAAAAAGTACAAGATAAGATATTTGTTAAATTCTAGTAAATTTAAGTCAACTTGGATAAAATTTTGAATGTAATTCTGCTAAAATTGTAAAATAATGTATATTTTCTATAATAAAAGCTAAAAAAAAGTAGCATTTCGTTATATCAGAAAAATTCTCAGTCGATGATTCGTAAAAGTAATGTTTTCTTATAGAATCAGAGAGCATAAACAGAATGACCGAAGTAGAACGAAAATAAGACAAGCTGGATATTGAAGAAGGAAAAAGTATGAAAAAATCATAACAAGAAATGAAGTGCAAAATCATTATGACTGAACTTATCTGCAGATAGGAACACATCACTCAAAACTGCCAAAATATAATTGCTGACCGATTTACCTCCATTTCAACTATCATACAATTTAGTCTACAAGGTAGAAATGGAACTAATCATTCAAGATGATTCTGCGTGAAGGAAATGGGCTCAAATGATGAAATACGATGGTGGGAAGGAACAGAACAATAGAGGAAGATAGTCTCAGGTTATAATCTCCGCATGCCTGACCATTAACTTGGTGAAGCAGATATTTAGGTGTATCCGACCGAGTCAAAGAAAAAGAGAACTAATGTACAGAGAGATTAACAGAACGAAACGAATGTGTCACTCCTACTAACCCTGTCTTGTGCCCACTTACTGACTAAACACTTTTCATCCACGAGTTAGGAATGTTTCAAGTGTCATCTGTCTTTTAGAAAGTCCAGTGATAGAAAAAAGCAGGAAAAAGTCAAGCTAATATTTCATGATATTCCAGTCAATATCTCCGGTGAATTGGCAGATGTCACCTAGATTTATATGATATTACAGATAGCTTTGCAAAGTTTCGGCTGTGGGGTAAACACAGTTAGGTCTAATCCTTACGGAACAAGTATTTCCGTGTCTTCTTCCTACGAGGAACCATGCCTTCAATGATCGAGGATGACACCAGGTTATCAAATATATCAAGAGCCAAGCTGATTGCTTCCTGCTACCTCTACAAAAAAACCGGCGAGATTCAGAATCTCCAGCCGCCTACCGCGATATCATCTTGACACCGAAAGCGCTCGTCATTCCACTCCTCACTTCTCAGCCACAAAAGACAAACTCACCTTGGTTTGTCCTACATTAAATAAGAGCTGCTCATTCATTTCGGTTTCACGAAGTAACAAGACTCAGATTTCTCTCTAGAAATAACTAACAAGACTTTCAGATTTCTCTCTAGAAATCATCGTCACAATACAATCATTCTGCAGAGCTATTGAGAAAATTCGAAGTTATTTTTCTAAATTTCTAATCCGGAACTATTTTTCCAAAATCATTTGACGAATTTTATACTGTGTCATAAGGAAGCTATAGTAGATTCACATCAACCGTGCATTTGATGTCTAGACCAGTTCCTTACGACGCTCCTGATTGGCTCTTGACAAGCTAATGACAGGGCTGGAAACTCTCAGTCTCCATCGAGAGTTCACATAGGCAGGATGTATGTTCCACCTCTCCTCTAAAGACATATACCTCAGGAGAGGTGGAACATTGATCCTACCCATGTGACCTCTCGAGAGAGACTGAGAGTTTCCAGTCCTGTCATTGGCTTATCAAGAGCCAATCAGGAGCGTGGTAAGGGACTGACCTAGACATCAAATGCACGGTTGATGTGAATCTACTATAGTGACTTCACACTGGCTCCTTTACATTTTCAGGATATTTCCTCTCTTCCAGCTTATGAAACCAGGCGCACTGGTACTACCCATATACACCGATATTTATTCAAGAAAAGTTACAAGCTTTCTAAGACTACCAGTCCTCACTGTCAAGTATCCGAAGATTCTACGGATACTTGACAATGAGGACTGTTAGGCCTAGAAAGCTTGTAACTTTTCTTGGATTTGTATCTCCGCTAGATACCATCCAGTTTTAATGAGGTCCTGTAATGCTTATTTATACTTACTTTTTTCCTATGCATAACTTCCACTGCCTCAACCACCTCGCTAAAGTCAAGACGCTCTACCAAAGACAATCCAGTCCTGGGCCAGCCTCTCTCACCAGTCACCACTGCCCTGTAATGAGTAAACATAATGTTCTCAGATTGTCTTTTGTGATGTAATCTCTAGTCCCATGCTCTTCGCCACCTTAGATGCCACCAAAATAATCAACTCACCACCAGGTACAAAAACAGCGCAGGTCAGCAAGAGCATAAAGGGATGTAGCGTGTTTCAAAAGTTAAAGATGGTTCAAGTGGAAATCCTCATCCTGCATGTTCGTGACATGAAAGATAACGGAAAAATTAATATAAATGTATGATTGTTTGTTTGTATGGTGTTTTTACGTTGCATGGAACCAGTGGTTATTCAGAAACGGGACCAACGGCTTTACGTGACTTCCGAACCACGTCGAGAGTGAGCTTCTAACACCAGAAATACACATCTCTAACCCCTCGTGGAATGCCCGAAAATCGAACTCGCGGCCACCGAGGTGGCAGGACAACAATATACCAATCACGCCACTAAGGCGCCAGCATAAATGTATGGATACTAGTGTACTGATTTAATTTACTCGTTTCGTTTAAATAATATTGAACATGCTAATATTCCAAAGTTAACAGGCAAAGTAGATTGCAATGTCCGTATATGAAAGACAGGTTACCTATTACAACGGACATTCAATTTCTGCATCCATTTGTGAATTCTCTCTCTCTCTCTCTCTCTCTCTCTCTCTCCAATGAAACGAATGGTGTGGGCGTGTTTTCTTTTAAACTCAAGTAAACCTCTGCTGGTCTAAGCAATAAATAAAATCCACGACTGTCACTCAACTGTTATGGGTCGTAGCTTGACGTGGGCCGATAGTATAAAAAAAAAACACACACTCGAAAACATACTCGGGGCCACTGCTCGTCAAATATTTCGTTCTGTCTGACTCTGTCTATCCGTCTCTCTTTTTATAATGTTAAGGCCAGATTGTGGCGTGCGAAAAGCTCCCTACCACGTAAAACTAAACGTTCAGATTTAACTGTTTCACCAAGTCGTAAATGCAGACATGTATATTATCTGTCTACTTCCCTTCAGCTGAAAAAGAATATCGTCTCTACGTCCCGATTTGTAACCAGTTAAGACAATGCCGAATTATTCGGACACGAAAAGTTTCCTACCTTGTAACATTAAGTGTTCAGAGTTAATTGTTTAAACAAACGGTAAAAAGCGGACATACACGCGCGCGCGCGCACGCACACATATGTATACATATATATTACTTCCCTTCAATCATAAGATTATCAGGTAATACCCAGCTCAGACATAATCGCCTCTAAGTTACGATTTGTAACCAGATAAGACAATACCGAACTATTCGGTAAATGTGGACATATATAGGCCTACTTCACTTCAGCTGAAAAAAAAAAAAAAAAATCAAGGTCTACTAGAAAATCGTCTTTACATTACGATTTGCTGCAGCCAGGAAAGACAATGTTAACCTTTCGAGATACGAAAAGCTTCCTTTTTGGAGTTCATTGTTTAAACTGTAAATGCAGGTTTGTATAGGCCTGCCTCTCTTTCAATTACAAACAAAGGGTAAAAAATAAACTTGAAATACAGTCTCTATGGGATAATACCAAACTGTTCAGGATATGAAAAGCTTCCTGTCTTGTAACATTAACTGTTCAGAGTAATTGTTTAAACACACTGTAAACGCCACCTTATAGATACGTCCCATCAGATACGAAAAAGCAGGATAAAATATAATAGAAATGTCTCTACGTTAAAATTTGTAGCCAGGAGAGACCATACAAACCTATTCGAGATACGAAAAGCTGCCTGCCTTCTTACATTAATTGCCTAAACAAACTGTAACTGCAAACATAAATATATAAGCCTACTTCCCTTCAGGTACACAGAAATTAGCAAAAAAATCAATATCGTCTCTACGTTACGATTTACAGCCAGGAAAAACAATATCAACCTATTCGAGAAAGACGAATCAGCATCATCAAACAAAACACCAAAACAAATTTGAAATTCTCTCTCTCTTCCACCCATGTGTGACTACGTCTAGAGATGTTTCTCACCACACACGGACACAGAGCCAGTGTGGGCGGAAGCAACTAGTCCGCCTGAGATGACTTTGGGTTACTGACTCAGATACCTTTGTGTGTGTGTGTGTATGTGTGTGTGTGGACGATGCTTCTTCGTTCTGAAGGGGAGAGCTGATATTGGATGTTTTCACTCTGTCACTGTTCTCGTTTTCTTTACGAGAACAGGTGCCGAGAGAAAGGTCCTCTTTTTAATCGTTTACGATTTTCACGTCTGTCATCAACGCTGGGTTTATTGTATACTTCTATGTCGTCAATTCTAATTTATATATATATGTAGGATCCCATATATATATATAATTAATATATATATATATATATATATAGATATATATATATATGTGTGTTTTATGTGTATATTAAATCATAAAAAAGATAAAAAATATTATAATAATTATCTATATCTATATATATATATATATATATATATATATATATAATATCACATATACATGACATATACTATGTAAATACTGGTCTTTTTTTTCGTTATTGGAGAAGATGGCATATGAGTGTGAAAGATGGCGTGTTGAATTTAATGTGAGAAGTTTGAAAGCTGTATATAGGATTAATGGACCTATAAAAACTAACGATAGATAAAAAAGAGATGTAATATGAAGGGTGTTTAGAATGCAGGATGTAGAAAGTAATTTCTCCAAAGAAATAAAAAATTTATGACAAGAGTCTGACGTATATCAAAACATATACATGTAAGAGTGAATCTAGGTAAAAAAAAAAATCACAGCTAAAAAGGTCACGGGGAAAAAAATCACATTAACATTTCTTAGATAGTGACCCAGATTAAATAAAAAAAAAAATAAAAAAAATAACAAAAGTATAATACAAATTAAAAATAAAAAGTATTAAAATAAAAATTAAAAAAATTAAAATAAGGATGATAAAATACTGATAATAAAAATGAAAATAAAACAATACAATTAAAAATAAAAAGAATAAAAATAATTAATGTTACTTTTTTTTTCCTGTGACTTTTTTCCAGGCTAAACTTGTGACTTCATTTCTGTGACTTCATTACCGGTCACCGTGAGAGTGACTGGTTTGGTATGTAAGTGCGCGTCTTGGTAAATGTCACCATAGACATTTAACATCTTTAATGAGAAATTCTCTAGAAAGTCAAGAGAGAAGACCTTGGATGGGGGTTCAATGTTGCGAAACAAGACAACAGGTCTTGAAATAAGTGTTTTATGATAGTAAATAGACTTTTGGCATTATGACAAGCACTGGGGCAACTAAGGCCATTCAGCGGTAAAACGGAAATTGACAGTAAAAGGTTTGAAAGGTGTTACAGAAGGAAAACCTCGTAGTTACACTATGAAACAATTGTTAGGAGAGGGTGGAAAGTAAGAAGGAAGAAAGAGAACATGAATGGAGGTTCAGTAAATGTAATGAAGGGGTGGCAGCTAGGGGCCGAAGGGACGCTGCAAAGATCCTTAAGTAATGCCTACAGAGCACCGCATGAGGTGCACTGACGGCACTAAACCCCCCTACAGGTTGAAGTAAGCGTGGAGTGGCTGAGCGTTTGCATGAGTTTTCATAACTGATAATTACTTTGTCACGAGTGAGATTCGAACCACTGACTGGTTTTAGCAACAGCAAAAATACACTGAGCGCCCAAGATAGCTCGGTGGCCGCAGTCACTGCATTTTCTAAACTAGGTAGCAGTTCGAATCCTACTGGGTGTAAGTTATCCTCGAAGTATAGTGAATTGGATGTTAAACGAATTTTGTAGATTAATATTTGTTACATTAAATATATATATATATAATATACTATATATATATATATATAATATATATAGAGATTCTATATATATATATATATATATATATATATATATATATATACCTATATATAAAAGGAATTGCACTCCGAACATAAAAAATAACAACACCATATAGCAGAAGAGTAAGTCAACAATTAGATGAATACAAAAAGAACGAAAAACTTTCATATATCAAATTGCATCCAAGAAATGAATGGATTCATTATTCAGAGAGTATAATGAATTAGAAAAAAATAGAAAGGCACCGCCAAGTCTGACCAATTCAAAGACCCCACCTATGGTCCACCCACCACCTCCCCCCGGTTCCTTTTCGGCAAGATTTTCGTAAAAGATAACATACAACTTTTTAAGTAGTCCTACTAATACACGAGCAAACCAAACCTAAAAATGTTACTTCTTTGTTAGGGGTAATTACAAACAGAGAACACCTGATAATAGCACCATGTTATAAGAAGCAAAAGAAATAATAGCGTAAGCCAGGAAAATAGAAAAAAAAATGTCATAAGAAAGAAAACTGATAATAACGAAAGCCCGGAAAATAGAAAATGTAAAATAATGTAATAAAAAGCAAAAGAAATGATAACGAAAGGCCAGAAAATATAATTTTTTTAAAAAATGTCATAAACAGCAAAAGAAATAACGAAAGCCCGGAAAATAGTAAATGAAAAAAATTTCATATAAAGCAAGAGAAATAATAACATAAATAAGACCGGAAAACAGAAAATAAACAGTCAGAAACAAAATTTACTAAAAAAATAAACCGGAAAAATAGAAAAAAAACAACGTCATAAGAAACAAAAGGAATAATAACGTAAACCCAATAAACAGAAAAAAAAGTTATAAAAAACAAAAGTAAATATAAAAATTTAAACCGGTAAAATAGAATTTCAAAAAATTCATAAGAAACAAAATTAATAATAACGAAAGCCCGAAAAACAGGAATGAAAAAGTTATAAGAAACAAAATAAATAAAAAAAAAATTTAAACAGAGAAAACAGAAAATAAAAAAAAAATGTCATGGAAAACAAAACGAATAATAACATAATCCCGATAATCAGAAAATAAAAAGTTATAAGAAACAAAATAAATATAAAAAATTTAAACCAGGAAAATAGAAAATAAAAAATGTCATGAGAAACAAAATGAATAATAGCTTAAGCCCTGAAAATAGAATCTAAAACTCGTCCGAGATATGACAAATAAAGAAAGCTGAACAATCAAAAGTAATAATATCTCGAATGGAATTTCTTCCGAATCATCGCGACACTAAATTGAGATAATAAATATCGATAAATCCCTTGAAGCAATTTTTCTTGTATTGTATCGCGCACTTACATTTTTATTGATTTGTCTATTAATGTAATTTATTTTTTCTACTCACTGGTCTCTGCTGTCTGTACTTCCTGTTACCTTCTGTTCCTTATTCTTCGGAGATTAGGAATTTAAGTCAATAGCCCCCCGTGGGCCTGTTCCATATGAATAGGTATCATCTTCTGAATAATAATAATAATAATAATAATAATAATAATAATAATAATAATAATAATAATATAATAATAATAATAATAATAATAATAATAGCATGAGTCACTAAGATGGTGAAGAAATCCATAATGGTGTAAATGTCATATATATACTACTTATATATATATATATATATATATATATATATATATATATATATATATATATATATATATATATATATAATATATATAGTTACACCATTGCGAATTTCTTCGGCAATATAATAATAATAATAATAATAATAATAATAATAATAATAATAATAATGATGATTGAACCAAACAAAAACTACTTTCAGTTTTCCTCTGAAGATTGAAAAGGAAACCCACAAAATCACTGTGTAACGTGTTTACTTCCAAGTATTTACATTTAATTTAATTAAGTAAACACTTAGAAGTAAACACGTTCACACAGTGATTTTGTGGGTTTCCTTTTCAATAATAATAATAATAATAATAATAATAATAATAATAATAATAATAATAATAATAATAATGTTATCAAAGTCAATGAAGTACCGGTTTTCAAGATGAAAAAAGAAAAGAATAAAAATAATTCAGGAAGAAAAGCTACCTAAAGTAGTACTAATCTTACTACAATTCGGATGACATCACAAAACTGCGGGAACATCTCACACCCCGACGAAATCTATACTCGGCCCAGAAGCAAAATCCATTACGAAGATGGTAAGCGGAGAGAAAGTAGATTTCCAAAGATGATTTTCGGAGGGGGAGGGGGTGGAGGGAGTCATAATATCGACAGGGGAAGGGCGAGGGAATGACTTCGTGACAGAGGCAAGCATGGAAACGTACAGGCGCACTGTCGTGACAGATCATTTAAATGACAAAGGAATCGGAAATTGCGCCGAATCCAATTGTGTGGGGCTAGGGAGAGGCGGGTGATAGGAGTATATTATAGCGCACGGCAAGGTGTCACTGATAGGCGTTAGAGAGAGCGAGAGAGAGGAGAGAAACGGAAGAGGAAGGGAAAACGGAACGGGGAGGAGGAGGGGAGGAGGAGGAGGAGGAGGAGGAGAGAGAGAGAGAGAGAGAGAGAGAGAGAGAGAGAGAGAGGGGGGGGGGGGGGGGGGGGGGGGAGGAGGAGGAGCAGGAGGAGCAGAGAGAGAGAGAGAGGAGAGAGAGAATTAGACAAAATCAGAGATAATTATGGAACGAGGCTAGGCTTCCTAAGGTTATCAATATACCCAAGAAACCATTAGTGGCCATATAATAACGTGCTGATACTAATAAAAGCAACATAAAAACATCAGCAAGTCTCTAGAAATAAAAGCCTACTATTTAATTATGCATATCACCGTTAAATCTTATTATATACCACTTGAATATGTTTAAAAAAACAAGCAAAATTAATCATAAGATGTTAGGGGAAGATTTCATAAAGGCCGGACACCTCAAGTGAAAATAAACCCACACACAAAAAAACTAAAATCACATTTAATGAAATGTCAGACTTAAAAATGATTACCGGGCTTCAAATACATCTTCCAATGCAGTACAGTGGAATTAATAGTATATACATCTGCAAAAGCATTACAGTGGAATTTATGGTCTTTACATCTTCAAATGCAGTATAGAGATTGACCGTCTTTACATCTTCAAATGCTGTATAATGAGATTAACCGTCTTTACATCTTCAAATGCTGTATAATGAGATTAACAATCTTTACATCTTCAAAAGCAGTATAATGAGATTAACCGTCTTTACATGTTCAAATGCTGTATAATGAGATTAACCATCTTTACATCTTCAAAAGCAGTATAATGAGATTAACCGTCTTTACACGTTCAAATGCTGTATAATGAGATTAACCGTCTTTACATTTTCAAATGCAGTATAATGAGATTTACTGTCTTTACATCTTCAAATGCTGTATAATGAGATTAACTATCTTTACATATTCAAATGCAGTATAGTGGGATTGATAATATTTATATCTTCAAATGCAGGAAAGTGACATTAACAGTATCCATGTCATTTTACAAGCATCTATGACAGGTCTTCAGTAACTCTAAAACGGCAAACTAACAAATAAATGACAGAGACTGACTTCTGAAACCCTCTATGGAAGAAGAAGAAGAAGAAAACTTCAAGTCATTCCAACGTCATTTAGTTCACACATCAGAAATCATCAGCGGTGTACTCTGATCCGTTTAACTACCGCAACTACGGTAGATTACCGCGGCATACCTGTAATACTATCGGCGGTGCTTACCTAGTACCGCTATCGGTGCCGATGGTACTTATGTAGGTTAGTTCCGCCAGAGGTACCGATCAATACCTTTTGAGCCGTTTCTTCAGCGGTAACGCCGATGACTGGTGGTACATTTTGATGAGAAATTTCAACGTTTAGGAATAAAGTTTTGGTCTTTGACACTTGAAGAAGGCTTTCAAACAATTCTTAAAAAGTATTGGGCGATGACACTTTTACTCAAATTATTTTTTCATACATCAACCAACAAATATCACTTAATATCGAATTCACTCTACCTCAGGGAATAACTTACACTCAAGGGGAATTATCATTAATAGGTGCATCTTCCTGGTTGGGCTAGATAGTAGGGCTACGCTTGTTAATTTTAAATAACCTTGAGAGCAAGTTATTCCCAGGGTTGAACGAATGCGGTACTAAGTGATATGTATATATATATATATATATATATATATATATATATATATATATATATATATATGTATATATATATATATATATATATATATATATATATATATATATATATATATATATAGTATATATATGTGTGTGTGTGTGTGTACATACAAATATACTTAAAAACACTGATAAATAGCAGCAATTGACTACAGATAGGCTATTCTTCCCCGCAAGTGCAATACAAACGATAAAAGTATATAGTCTGAAGCAATAATGTAACCCCACTTTTCTGCTTGCGCGGAAGCTTTTGTATAAGAGTGTTCGCGCGCTGAATACCAAGATCTAGATCTTGCTGAATACAAACTCGCATAGAATAGCGATCGCTATACATCACTGCACACTATTAATGGAAGCCATTTGAGAAGCTTCTCGATTAAAACGTACCCTGATTGAATATCAGCCTTTCTGCCTAATAAGGAGATCTTAATGTACATATTTCTCCAATAAATATGGTGTGAATTGTGGGAAGATAAAAGTAATGCTCTCTCTCTCTGCTTACGAATATCTAAATTTCCAAGGATACTCTATAAATTTATATATCATGTTTCTTACGTTCATCACGAAAACTGATTTGTCAGGATTTACCGAATTCCTTTTAAATTATGTGTATGTTTAAAAACTCGTGTATTTTTTTATAGCCGTTAAAACTGGTACTATCCCATTGTTTTTCGTGCGATAGCTTACCTATAAACTTTTTCCGTATCCATTTTGTTCAGCTTTTACCTTCACAGACTATGAAAATTAATTGTTAAATTCATCTTCATACGATATGGCTGGGGGGAGGCACGGTCTAGGTATAGTATTATACCTAGACCGTGAGGGGAGGGGGGTGGCTAAAGTAGTAGTAGTAGGATGAAGGAGGACTAGCAAAGGAGGAAGCATCATTCCTCTTCCTTCTCAAATTCCGCTCCCTCCCGCCCCCAACACTCAGGAGGGCGTTCTAATCAGTTATTGGAAAAAAGTACCGTTAGCTATTGACGGCACTTTTCAAAAATTGTAATGTTATCACTACCATCGGTAGTACTGTTTCCGGCCAAAACCTCTATCGTTCCGCCGATACAAACATGGCTGCTGATTATTATTATATTTCAGTCGCTGAAATATAAACTGGCAGAACGCAAAACAGTTGAACAAAAAGTAAACTAACTTATGTCAGGTGGTTGTTAAGAAATTTATTTAAAGATAAAATTGAAAATCTACTTAGCAAAGAGTACATTGATTTTAACTTCTAATTCTTTCTAACCAATAGTAATTGTAAATATTGCATGTATATATAATTTTGAAATTTTGTAACACCCTACGCATTATGTAATGACTGATATTTTTCTAATCCAAGATAAAAAAAAATATACGAGCTTCCAACGGTCTACTCATTAAACAAGGTTACATTAAGAGGTGAAATTGTCGAGAGAGAGAGAGAGAGAGAGAGAGAGAGAGAGAGAAAGTTGAAGAAATCTGAGCTTACCTATATGGTTCAACATAGAAAGGGTACCTCAAACCACACAGCTCAGATATACGTCGTTCGAGCAGCGTTGTATATTTCAAACGAAGGTTAAAACAAGTCACATAGAGCGTGTGTTTGTTTGTTCATTTACTTGGAAAGGTAAATCAAGTGCTTGCGATAGTGGCAAGGGACAATATATCATTTGCGCATGGTTTTATTTTTTCAGTGCTTTCAATGAGTTCTTTCTATCACAAATCACTAAGCCTAGGTTATTCCATCCCCTTCTCCTGTTATCTGCAAGAGGGAGATGCAATGAAAATAAATCTTGCAGTCTTCCAACATCACATGAAAACTGCTGTAAAAAAAAGAATAAATAATTCTTTATTACACCACGGAGTCCACGTTTTAATATTATTGGGATTGTAATATCAGCCTAACAATTCATACTGGGCTGATGTCAATGGGACAGGACGGCAGAGCGGGCGGTAGGGGAGTGGTATCCAACCTCCTTGGGGGGAAGGGGTTGGGGGGTAAGGGTGGTGTAACAACACACCTGTTTTGTGGTGCCTGGATTCCCTCGTAGTCTCAGTGCGTAAATATGATGAGTGAGCTGCTTGCCTGCTTAATTGTTATTTGTGTATGGCATTTCGTTAATCTAGGTTCACTGATTAAACAAGATACAAGTAGTTTCTGAGTTACTTGACTTTTTAGACCTTTTAAGGTGCACATTGAACATGGCAACGCTAGGCGGAAAATCTTGTCAAGGGGAGAATTATCTATCTCATGGAGTACTGGAGCTCTCATAGATCATGAAAAATAGCATGGAGTAAATAGCAAATTTTTTGAAGGTAATACGCAGGTTACCTGGGTTATAACAGAGGAAGTACTACATGGTTGGGCATACAGACTAAAACTATGTGAAGACTGAAGTAATTACATAATTATCGATAAAAAATAAACTTATCGAAGCAACTGCAACAAATTGCAAACGAGAAGCAGTACAGTAGTAAAGATCAAATGCTAGATGGAGTGTAAGCAGAAGACTAGCACTGAAATAGCAGCTTCATACAAACGTTTGCCCATTTAGATTAATAAAAATAAATACTGCTGAATTGGCAAACGCATGCCATGTTCCTCAAAATATATACAACACTCGTATACTTAGTGTGGAATTATTGCATTTTATGGCAAGGTGTAACTTCCTTATTAAGTCGACCGGTGGATTATGAAAACTAATAAGTTTTGGCTACCCATAGCCTTCCACATTATTAGGCCTATAACTCAGCAATACCGTTCTTTCCATAAATAACGTTAAAACTTGTTCATTTCCACGCGTTACTGACCAAAGATCGAAATCAATAACTGTGATACCAAACAGAAAATCTAAACAACAAGGAAATAGGTTAATAGCAAACATGACATAGCGGTGTATAACAATACAGCTTGCTATTGGTGACTATATCAGTGGATATTGGTATACCCACCAAGCACACCTTCATATATCAATATATTACGACTGCAAAACAACACATATACTAATGAGTGTACGATAGGTTACATTATTTCACTGAGTCGTAAGAAAATCTATGCATTAGGTGCTGATACTTAGATGTTTTGTTACAAAATCGTGTTTCTATACATAAAAGCTTAAATAGTATGCTATTATCATTACCCCGAAGATGAACCCTATTCACATGGAATAAGCCCACAGGGACTACTGACTTGTAATTCAGGCTCCCAAAGAATATGGTGTCCATTTGTAAAACGTAACAGAACGTAAAAGGAAATACTGATCGAGACTAGCGATACAGAGCTTGCGCTGTAATATGTCCATATTCTTGGAAATAGAAATAGTTTTTTTATTTACAATTTACAGATATTTCTAAATATAGGAAAAAAGAACTCACACAAGTTATAGTTCACATCACAGTTTGAGTTGACACCTGTAAAATCCTGCCCTGCATTTGTCAGGGAATGAATGATATTTAAATAAAACAATAAAAAACTAAAAACTGAGTTATATTCGTCAGAATGACCACGGATGACAAAAACACGCCAACAAAATCGCACATTAAACTATCGAGAAAAGTTGCATTTCATTCAGAACCACAGAGATACATTTTGCCAAAATGTTACTACTTTTGTCTCCTAAATTATTAAAGCCAGACATGGCAATAACCTCTAATTCAGTAACTGTCAAAATACAAGGCAGTGGCGTCCTTTGCTATTGCAAATCTTTACGATACAGAAACTTTGGTCTTTAGCGAGAGTGAGTTAGTAACAAAGACAATTCTTTCGTGAAAAACGAATACGGCGAACAAGAATTTTAAAAGACGACGTGACCTATATAATCTTTAGAGTTTCGATTCCAAACAGAATATTTTGCCTATTAGAGGTTTAAACGTATCTTGTATGAAGCCAAGGTACCGAAAACCAGCTCAACTAAGTTTTTGAAACGTGTGTTTGTGTGTGTGTGTACAAAAACCCAACAAATCATTAAATATAAAGAAAACATTAAAACTCACTGACTGATGGGAATTATCTGGCTGACGTCATACCTACTATGGTCACTGTTACCTAAGGGAATAGCTTGTTGGAAATGGCGTATTCAAAGAAGCTGAAGCCTATTTTTTTTCTTTTTATACTCATTAACAACAAAAAATCGTCTATTTACTTAATCATACACAACCTTCTGGAACATAGCGAGGGAAATGACCTACAGGAAGAACAAACAAAATTACAAGCATGGATAAGGTGAAAATAGATTGGTAGCCATAAGTATTCTAGGCAATTTTCACGGTCAAATATGCTGTTCGGTGCGTCTAAATAATTCCCAAAGACAGTTACCAATCCACAACAATAAAGAATCTATTCAAAACTTTCTAGTGGACGAAACTCTGATTGTATACTGGCCCCAGTAAATATAACTCGCCTAAGAGCAAATTGTGATTGCACCAGTGCAAACATCGAAACTATTTGCCAACGGAATTCCTGGCATACTTCGTGCTCATGATAAAAGAGTTGACGTACGTAGAATCGGAGAACTGCTGAAACTGTAAGAGAATCGCGCATTCGCGTAAGCTGTTTCTATATCCAAACTCTCTCTCTCTCTCTCTCTCTCTCTCTCTCTCATTTAAACAGGGCTGCACTTAAAGTTGCTAACGCTGTTGTGTGGACGCATGTAGAAAATGATTGGGTTACTTTTGTTCTAAAAAATAAATAAATAAAAATCCTACGAATCATGGCTGTCACTTTTTCAAATAAAAAATTCTCAGAAAATAAAAGAACACTTCTTTTTTGTTCAGTATCTGAAGCAAAATTAAAAAAACTTGTCAGAAGATAGCAGTTTATCGTTCACTCAATATATGAAAATACTACACAACACGATTAAAATAATGACCTTAATAGAGAAAATGATATCTTGGATAAAATAAAAATAAAAATTGAGAGAGAGAGAGAGAGAGAGAGAGAGAGAGAGAGAGAGAGAGAGAGAGAGAGAGAGAGCATCTCCTTCACCAACAAAACGGATGAATGGTTGGTCATGCTCCACTTCTAGTCTTCTACTTCTTACTTATTGCCACACCTCAAAATCCTCCAAGCTTGACAGTCTTCTCTCTTCCTTCGTCTATGTTCACTGTTATCTATTGTCATCATTTCATTCCATCTACTTCACCCTCATCTCAAGAACCCCAGTTCAAAGATACATCTATTTCTACAATACTTCACTACAAACAAACTGCGTCCCATGAACTTCACTAGTACTATATTTGCCATAAACTACCTATCGTTATGACCATTTTTCTCTTTCATTAAAAAAAATACACTTTAAAGGTCATTTTACAATACAATACATATACAATATATGTAATTTATGTACAGAATAAATAAATAGTTATATATTTTATAGCTCAACATACTTTAATTTACAATGTAAATACATACATATACCCATACCTATACACGGTATATACATACTCATTTCACATACATATAGTATATCTGTATATACTAAAATTCCAAGTAACTGCGTGTAAAAATAGAATAAATGTTTTTAAAGGATTTACGCAATACATACCTATTTCTCTATATACTTTCTCTTATTATACGAATGAACTTTAAGTCTTCGCTGTTGCCATAAAAAAAAGTTACTTGAAATTGCTAGCAATACTTTTTATCATTATAGTCAAAGACTGATTTTCAACGCCTTGCAGTTTAATTTGTATACCATTTCCTTCTCAAGAAACCACTCTCTGGGGCTCCGTTTCTCTCATCCATCCTTAGATGACTCTGCAGCTGTCCAACTTAATAAGCCACTTCAGTCCTGCGGAGTATTTAATGGGCCTGCTGGAAATTCTCCTGGGCTTCCTAAGAACTTCTTAACCGGCCAGGTACGTAAAATGTGTGCTTGTTTTGTTATTCCAAGGTATATAAAATAAGGGAGTCCCCTTTATTCTATATACTTTGTGTTATACATTACGTATCAAGGTGTTTTCCGATGAAAACTGTATATGCCTAGAGCATGATGAGGTGTATTGTATACAACAGATAGGCCAACTCTCATTGTTTAACTTGTAGGCGATACACACACAAACACGTATATATGCATATGTATGTGTGGGGGTGTACATAGTTATGTATGGATATATGTATGGACATGAACACAATTGTTCTTTCATGTGGTCACTTCTGTGACGTTCGCTCGTTTCGAAGACCAACCTATATAGTCATGCGTGTTTTCAACAAGTTTTCCCTATTCGACGAGTAAAGTTACTAACATCATAATTTCTGTAATACTATCTCATATCCAGCTAATTCAATATGCACGTTTGAAAATGTTATCATTTTCTCAACTGTAACGAACGTCACTGTTATAAGTGACGGGCGGGAAAACTGGGCGGCGACAAAAAAAAAAAAATCTAACCTGTGAGCTCTGTTATTGAGCGTCAGCATTTAGTACTAGGTTGCTAAAAACGGTTCTCGTGTATTTAGTTGATTCCTTTTACATTATGAACGTTTTCCTAACTAACCTAGTCGGTGACTCTTTCTGTCTGATAGTTTTGAGTCATGTTCCACAGCATTTCTCCATGTTAAGACTTCTAGCTGACAGTTATTTGCTTTACTTATGTATTGCAAACTTAAAAACATACTCATTTTGTAAAATGATAACATTTGCAAGAATATGACCTCAGTTTAAATGTATTTCATATAATATATATATATATATATATATATATATATATATATATATATATATATATATATATAATACACACACACACACACACACATATATATATATATATATATATATATATATATATATATATATATATATATATATATATATATATATATATATATATATATATATATATGTGTGTGTGTGTGTGTGTGTGTGTGTAATCACTCGTATTAATGTGCTCTAATCATTTAGCCAAAATGACTACTTTAAAGCAAATCTATCCTGACTCAACAGTAATACAGATTTTCAAGAACAGAGGTTTAGCAAACAACTGACATTTGCAAGAGTTCAAGACATTGCCTGTATTTCTGATAAATGTATAACATGCTTGTACTCCCATCATGCACGTCGGGCTGAAGTTCCTGAAATTTGCGTTTTTCAGCAACTTCCCGCCTGACGCACATTCACTTTCACTTGGAATGCACGCATCGATCACCATACTTAGATGAATCACACTTAAGGCTAGTTTGAAACTTAAAACACAGTTACCTCTCGGAATAAGTTATTTTGCAATGCAAGTCTTTATTTAAAATGTTTCCAGGTGGTTTTTCCTTGCCGGGGTAGAGGCAGGTCAATATCCCGGGTGCTCTTTTGAGCACAAACTGGTAATCGGCATGTTTCTCTCTCGCTGTCCTAATTATAGTGAGATAGCACCCACCCCGCCCCCAAAACACCTCTCCTCTCCCCGACCCCGAGTTACCTAGTTTGTACGTTCACCAGAGCCCTGAAGTATACCACCAACTATTATTCCAAATGCCATGGATGGGGTGTGTAGTGGGTGGAACCTTCCACCACGTAATGCATTACCTGAACAATTTGCTATTGGAACAAGTTAGGTATAGGCCCGGTTAGGCTAAGCACTACTAATAAGCATAATCTCTGTTGTGATGTTTGCCTGTTGATAATTGTTAGTACTATAATCTGAGAATCCGTTGTTTCACTATTTTTTTGCGTTACTGTCACCCAAGAAATCGTGATTTCGACACGCGGAAAGTACATTATTGGTAGTACATACAATGGAGGGCTGTTATTCCTACGGTTATTTAAAATAATGAGGGGTTTTCTTTGCGAAAAAAAAATCATCCAAAACGTTCTAATCCCTACAGAAACTACAGGAAGCCTAGGCCTAAGCATTTCAGACCGAATTCTCGAATGTTGACTTACAACGAGCCCATTTTTAATGGGGTAAGTATTCACTAATTTACATTTTTTTCCTATTATATCATTTATTAAGACCATAACGCAATACGTTATAAATCTCTCTCTGGCGTTCCTTATAACCCACCAGCTCCGTATAAATTTCTTGAGCCTAAAGAAACGAAATTTTACTTAAAAATTAACTGACTTTGGCCACTTCATTCTCCAAATCTTTAAAACTCAAACTGAGCATCGTCTATCTCATCTCTTTCACTAAGAACATTATGACATGAGACAAACCAGGACTAAGAAATATTGGTAATGAGTGACCTTGACTATGGTAATGAGATGGCATGATTTAAGGCTCGTAAGACATCAGGTTAAATTCTCTCTCTCTCTCTCTCTCTCTCTCTCTCTCTCTCTCTCTCTCTCTCTCTCTCTCTCTCTCTCAGGGCTTTTGGGTGTAAGCATTTAATAATTGTGTAACATTGAAAAAATTGTGATATGAACTGAATCATTAACTTACCGTGAAGTGTTATCTAGTTAAATTGTAAAATATCCAGAGCTTTGAAAATTAATTAACCACCACAGTTTACAACACTATAACCATTGACATTTAATAGGCTTAATCCAGGTTTAGTTTAGTTATATTTCCTCTATTTAACAGAAAGCTAGGAGCGCGTCCACTTCATGTTGGCTTTACAGTGCCATACAACCCAGTTTCATCAAAACATTTTCATAAATCAACGCAAAAACAATTCAACGGCTCAAACCGACGTCAGGTAAGATAAGTATACCACATGTTACGCACAAAATCCGCTCTGTCCTGCGCACTCTGTCAACGAAGGCATCCGCCATACTGACTTCGTATCGGTGTCAGTCTAGTGGGTTAGCTGGATACGTTCCGTTTTCTCAGCACCACATGTCTTACCTGTTACGGTTGCCACGTGCCAATAAACTTACGCCAAGATACCACTCTTGTGCTTTTTATCTGATTACTTAAGTATTTCCTATGCATTCAGTCATCGTTGAGCCTGCTGGGGCTTCTATCCGATAATTTGTGTTCGTTGCCGCATACAAAATTACGAAATGAATGATACTACAGGACTGTTCAACACCATTTCCTTTTTGTTTATTTTTGGAGGCTTTTCTATCGGTAGGGTACACTCGTCCACTTCACAGATAAAATTAGCACCCGAAGTAAGACAAATTAACACACCAGAACGTAAGTTCTTAGTGGATTTCTTAGGAGCTGAATGAGCAAAACTCATAGTTAGGGTCGTTCTCACTGGTGAACATCTGAAATTTATAGCAAACACGGGTTATTAATTGCTATACAACCACACAATATCTATTTGATTTAGAAGTGTGATAGAGGCCCTTTTTTTCCATTACTCAAAAAACCTAACAATAATCCACCCGGACCCCTCCGAAAAGCTATAGGCCTATTGCAGTATTAACCCCTCTCCTTGAGCTTCTAGAAATATTTTTGATACGTGTAGTGGACATGAATTCGGTAACTTTCAATTTGGGTCTCAAACCAACAGAGGAGGAACAGCAATAGTTGCTGCCCTTAAACATGATATCAGTGACTGCATGAAAGTAGAGATTCCCGGTATGTGCGCGCACTTTAGATGCTGAGAATGGCTTTGGAGGCATCCCTCATTCTGTCCTTTTAAAAAAAATAAAACACTATCCCTGACACTTACTAAAGGTTGTTTGTGGACTGGTGCAGAACACTTTTCAAATTTAGTGTGAAACGAATTAAATTGGAATTTGGGGGTATAGGCCTAGGCCTAGCTCTACTTGATCAACATGGAGTATGTTAAGTTAGGTTGACTCGGGACACAAAATTGGTAAACATATCCAGGACTGAGTTATTCTTATTTTTACCCTTCCCAACAAGAGTAAATGCTAGCTTTGTCACACTTTCTGGAGAAAATTAAGATGATAGGCTTTGTATGCTGCAATGAAATAAAATAACGTGCAACAGATCACCCCAGTCAATTAATCCCCCTGGGTAAGCTAACTTTCAGTATGAGCAATATATGTGGGTCTATATATATGCAGATTTGATTGAATTCTTTGGCTTTTTGGTTGTTAATCAACGTCTTATTAGTTTGACAAAATTTCCTGAATCTCCTGTGCTCTACCAAATTCAGTTGATGGACAAAGAAAAAAAAGACGAAGATTAAAGGATCAGAGTTAATCTTCGTTTTTTATTTATATTTTTTAGTCCATCAACTGAATATGGAAGAACGCAGAAGATTCATAAAATATTGTAAGACTAATAAGACGTTGATCAACAACCAAAAACCCATACAATTCAGTCAAATCTGCTGCGTAACAAGGAAAGCTTTGCCACAAAAGCATACATTATATATATATACACACACACACATATTATATATATATATATAAATAGATATATATCTATATATATATATATATATATATATATATATATATATATATATTTATATATATATATATATATATGTATAATGTATATATATTATTCGAGCTACAAATGTCCTTTAATATCTAATTCGCTCTACCTTGGAATTGATATATTTTCATATATGTAAACCGAAGGGGAATTTTTTGGTTGATAATAATTTCGTCCCCTCATGGGATCGATCCCATGTAGGGACGAAATTATTATCAACTAAAAAATTCCCCTTCGGTTTACATATATGAAAATATATCAATTCCGAGGTAGAGCGAATTAGATATTAAAAGGGCATTTGTAGCTCGAATAATTTATATGAATCACGGTGATGTGATAATTATATATATATATATATATATATATATATATATATATATATATATATATATATATGTATATATAAAGTTGAAAAAGGCCCCTGAAATTCTATTGACGTCTTTATGGGCCTTTTTGACTGGTAAAAACACTGTTAGCTCACGGTTAAACACACACACTATATTATATATATATATACAAAATAAATTTATACCGACTTAAACATCAAAGTCAACATCTCTCCGCAAGTAAATCTAATTAAAGAAACTGAATTTAAAGATTAGCATGAAATAGATTTAACACTACGTTACTAAAATAGCGAAAAGGGACACTGAAATAAGTGTTATCAGTCTTTCCAAACCGCAAGTCCTAATCATGACTATTAACTTCTGCTTCCTTGGTCCTCATCCTCTTCCCCCTTCTGCCTCATCCTCCCCCTACTTCCTCATCCTCTTCCACCCCCTCCCCTTCCTCCTCCCCTCCCCACTTTCTCCTCCCTCTATCTGCTCTCCTTTCCTGTTAGAAAAAGGCAGATCAGAAAGTCTGCGCATGCGTGAACCTACAGGGTAAGACGGAGATTATCTAAACTGATGTTCAGTGGTAGGAAATTAGAAAGAAACTTATTAATGAATTAGGTACAAGAAGCAGGAGCAATGATGGATGGCATGCTATAATCTATATTGAAACTTTAAAGGGAAAAGATGAAAACATTAGTCTGAATTATGCGGGTAGGGAGAAAGAGCAAGAGTGGATATTACGATATTCTGGAGTGAACAAGTATCCAAGGGAGTGAAAATGAAAAACGTTAAGGAGAAGAACTAGCAACTCAAACTAACAAAGTAGCAAGATATATTTTGATAACAGTAATGAAAGTAAAAAAGTAGGTGTAGTAAAAAGGTAGTGCTGTTAGAGTAGATTACAAGTAATGAGGCTTGCCTCTCAGTATGTCGAATGTTTAGTACTACCAACGCTTAACGCTAACGCTACTCAAGTAATGTGCTCACGGTCTGAAGCTGTGGTGGTCCGGTGGAGGCACTGAGGAAACCAGGATGCGTTAAATCGAGAAGGTTGGGAATTGTAATAAATTTTGTAATAAAGTGATATTCCTAATCCCGGGGAAATGGGAGTGGAATGGGTAATTGCTTAGTGCAAGGTCTCTAGACCCAAGGAGGTTTAATATTCAACCTCCTTGTCTAGACCCTGGCTTTTAGTTTTTGCGGGAAGGTCATGAACCTGAACTAAGCGGCACCCCAACCCCACAAAAAAAATTAGATACAAATCTTGGTAAATAAGTGACAATTTAAAGGCTATTTCGTTACCTAATGACACTGGACTACTCTCGATTGATTTGTAACGAAAGCGATTCATTTTATTTTTAAGATAAACTACTAACAATAAACAGTGTACAAAAGAGAAAGTGTAAGTGATCATTGATAAACAATTATTTTGTAACAATAAATTCTTTTCCCACTTAAAAGCTTTTCAACAAAATACACCCATATGTAAAGAAACTAGACAACGAGGCCTTTACTTCAAATTTCATCTGGAAATCATATGTGTGGGGTTGCGGGGTGGGGTTTGTCTTAAGTAAAAGCAGGCATCTCCATTAACAATGTAACTCAAAGTACTACTTATAGAAAAAGCAGAGAAGTAACTTCAAAGCATGAGATGGGCCAAATGTGGATTTTAGAATCAGTGACAGTAATAAGAAGTAAGCCTTGAGTCTAATTCAAGTCGAACAAATTTTTGAGAGAACGAAAGACCACCGAATTATCAAGGTCTGTACTCTCTAGACCTTGCGAATTATGGTTACAATAATCGAGACAACAAAAGGAAATTTTCCTTCAGTTCTGAAAAAGCTGCTTAGGAGCCCAACCATTGCTTTCAGGAAAAGCTCTGGAGATCAGAGAGAGAGAGAGAGAGAGAGAGAGAGAGAGAGAGAGAGAGAGAGAGAGAGAGAGAGAGAGAGAGAGAGAGAGAGAGAGAGAGAGAGACCTGTAGAAGCGTTGAGCTGCCTGCACCACAGTCTGGGTAGATGTGGTTTCATTGACGGCACCTATTTAGCACAAATAAGGTTAAAAAGATAGTCAAAGTTGGAGAACAAACGGTTTATTGTAAAGCACATCGCAGATTTGTAAAAAGACCATCTGCAATGGTTCTACATACTAATCATGAGTAAGTTTCCAATAACTTTGTTTCCAAGCTACTAAAAGTCTCCCACTTATGCTTGATTTGTGAAGAAAACATGGTATGGTCTAATGAGCTGTCAGAAGGTGGATACCTACAATTTCTACCAAGCCCAACTGACTTTACAAACTTCAGTTTAGCCACAACCTCGAAAAACTCTTAACCAACTTGCAGCAAGGTGTCTAAATCACCGTTTCAAAGTTCTGTAACATAAAGGAGAGTGGTACCTCTAGGCGTACGTGCCTAAGCTTATGTTTCTATTACTAATAATCTATCCATCTTAATTTAGCGCTCTGACTAACTCGCACGTACTACATATGTAATCGTTATGATATTTTTCATTTAATTCATAGATCAGTTTCAGATCCGTCTTTACTACTAATGTGGGCTATTTGCAATATCATAGATCCTGGAGACTGGAGCTTAATGATTTGCTTTCATGATCGACGTTCTCTTGAAAATGATATAGCTCGATGTATTTTACATTCTTTATCTTAGAACAAAGAGATCTGGTTCTTTTTTAGCGTTAATAATTTTTCTTCTCTTTATGTCAAGAAAAGTATGTTTCTCCAATCTGAGAGTTAAACAAAAGGTTTAACAGTATTTCATTTATTTCATTAAATTCTATTTTATATTTTATTATATTATCTTAAACAAAATGATTTAGTTCTCATATTTCATTCTTTAAGTTCCCTAAGCTAGAGAGTATTACGCGTTTTTAGCTTGCCATATCAAAATGAACAGCATTCCAATCTACTTAAATTTTAAAACTTCTAAGAGGCTAGGTCAGTGATCTATTGCCCGCGATTACACTTTAATTTTTTCTTTTCCTTTATTTGCACACCAGTTCTTCAAATTCCATTAATTATCCGACATTTTACACACCATTATACGTGTTTTCTGTGCGCCAAATCTAATTAAACTTTTAATTAAGAAGCTAGGTCAGTTATTTATGTTACTCCCGTAAAAAAAAATCATGACTACACTTTAATCTCCCCAACCCGCCTTCATTTGCATCTCAGTTTTTTAAATATTAGTCAACGCTTCCATGTTACAGAATAATACATGGTTTTTTGCACGCCACATCTACTTAAACTGTTAAAAATGTTACTAGCCAGGTTAATGATCTATTGCCCAAGTAAAAAAGAGAAAAAAAGTTCATTTGCATCTCAGCTCTTCGAATTCCATTGATTAACCCAGGTCCCTCCACACTACAGCGTATTACACGTTCTCTTTTAATTTCAAGAAGCCAGGTCAATGAAAAAAAGTTCGTGCCTATATTAGGGCTTGTGCCTTGTATGATAAGGCGCCCTATGAGTAGTGTTAGACTAGCGATAATCTATACGCTAAGTCGGTTGGTATTGCACTTCCATCTTCAATGGAGTGTCTGGGGTTTTGTAGATCACTTACGAAGTCGGTATTATCTTTACGACGATGTGTTAAACTCATGGTTCGGTGAGGTTCTTGTAGAAAACACTAAGTATAAAAAATTATATATTCTTCTGAAGTTTTACATGGTGAAGATCAGATATGATTGTACAAGTCTTCTAATAACGATAGCTTGATCGCTTCTGCCAATGATGATGGCTAATCCTATTCCTCTACATGATAAAGCTTAGGTAAAGAGGTACAGGTCTTCTAATGTCGATAGCTAACTCTGTTCTGCCCGTCTACCATCTCTGTTACAAGTTATGAAGGAACAGACAATAGTTCGAACATATGACATACTATCAGATGACATAGTTACATACGAACACACAATCAAATGAGACACGCTACAGATCACGTAGGCGGTAGTTGTCTCAAGCAGGGAGCTTGGACTAATGTTTATAAACAATTGAATGACTACAGGTGACGGCATGTCAACTTAGCCTACATACTTATTGTATACGTCATCTTTAGCGTCTCTAGTCTGATCACATTCCTGCAAGCATCTGGTCTTTTATATATATGGACTAAAATTCATCCATTTTTAGTTATGTAAACACTTACACCTACACTTTAACCTCGCCCTTCCTTCATTTGCATCTCAGCTCTTCAAATACTCTCAATTAACCCAACATGATATATACAGACGAACTACATTCCAATCTAATTCAGCTTTAGCTTTTTAAGAAGCCAGGTCAGCGATCTATCGTCCTCACCCCAAACTCCCCCCCCCCCCCCCCCCCACAAAAATAAGCTCGTGACTACACTTTAATATCCCCCTCCTTTCCTTTACATCTCAACTTTTTAAATTCCATTAATACTACAGACCATTTACATCTGTTCTATGCGCCGCATCTGAATGAATAGCATTTAAATCTATTAGGCTTAAACTTTTTAAAGAATCCAGTTTGCAAGATCTATTGCCCAAGTAAAAATAAAAGCGAAAAAGTTCGTGACTACACTATAATTTCCCCTTTCCTCCCCACCTCCCTCCTTTCATTTACATATCTCAGTTCGCCTATTGCTATAAGCTGCGCGAAAAGAAGAAGACGGAGGAGTGGGCGGGGCATATTTGTTTTGATTCCGGGGGAGGGGACTGGTTGGGGACCGAAGACGAAGAGAAAACGATCCGCAGTATCAGTGTCCCGGCCAGGCATTGCTGCGCGAACTAACGGCGATGGTGTTGAGGTGTTGTTGTTGTTGTTGTTGTTGTTGACATGTTGGAAGTATTGACGATAGTAGGAGTGATAGGAGGCCTACTAGTACTGGATGTGCGAGCGGCGAGATTTAGATCGTGCAGTGGATCCCCCTTTTTTTCGGTGGTGATCATGAATCTGTGAATTCGTTCAGGTGTGTTATGCTACGTTAACTTTAAGGAGGTGGGAATTAGTAGTACTACCTACTGTAGGCCTAAAAGGACAATTCCTTGTGTTAGTTGGACCCTAGGCCCGTATATATTAGGGCAAACATAAGAAATACCAACCGTACTTATGGGTACTACCTATTTGTGAATTTGTTCAGTTGTGTTATGGTACGTTAATGTGGAGGGATACCGAAGGGGAAATAGGAAAAAAAGGAACTGCAAGTGGTGTTTGTACCATAGGCCTAGGTTAATTGTATCCGGGACCGTGTTAGGGTGAACATAATTAAAGGTAAATTATATAGGTATATTCGATAATCGTAAGGGTGCAAATTAATTGTGAGGCCTAAGTAAGGAGGCAGAACTAATGATAGCCTATCAAACTATACTACTAGGTAGCTAGGTAGGTAATATACTAGCTACTAGCTATACCTAGGTAGTAAATGAATTTTGAAGTTGCTGCAAATGACTCCCCACTTAGCTAACTACTAGAAGGTTTTATGGTGATTTTAACTAGTATTAGCTATACATAGGTATAGTAGTATTGAATACGTTATGGGAAGAAACAACTGAAATGGCCTAACCTTACTGGAGTGAAATAGGTAGTCTAAAGCCAAATGTCCGAGAATTAGTAGTATACTACTGACCTCCCATTTTCGTGAATATTGGTGATGTGCTAACATATTGGACCACTTGATAATGTAATTTAACTTAGACTAATTTAGGACCTGCTTACACCTTTAAGGATAACCTAACGCTTGTTGCCACAGCCTAGCCTACCACCGTTTGATAGGTGTAATCATACATGGGTTAAGGCTGTTATAGTGTTTTGACATAAGTTTAACACCATAAGACCACCAAAAAAGTCCTGTTTCATCTTCACACCAAAGTACTTCTAGGCCACAATAGGCTAATTCAGTATTTTTCTTAAACCAAGGGCAAGTAAAGCTAAACTTATTTTTTAATAAATAATTAGGAATAAAGGTAAAATATAGGTTGCCTGATAAGTTGTTTATATATATGTGATTTTGACAGATTTGACACACGGGGACTGCATTATGAAGCAAGTGTTTTTAGGTGAAAATTATGAAAGTTAGTGGATATAGAGATGGAGTCCAACCTAACCTTCCTTAACCCATCCTAATCTAGGGCACAGGGTCACTCCTCTGGATCTCCCACCTTGTTTTTAAAAAAATATTTTGCTTTTTTGAAATTCATTAATTAGAAATGTTGAACTACTTGACCAGTTTGATTTTATTAACAGGAAGATGATAGGCATTTATCTTTTATTATGGAGATAAAACATTTGTAATGCACACAGTTTAGTTGAATGCCGTGTAAAATACAGTAGGAGGGTAAAGAATTTAAATCATGTTTGCATGGAAAATGAAAGCCAAAAGGATACTGGAGTCATATTACTCTGTATGACACCTTGCAAGGAATTTGATAAATCATGCAGTGGCTTCAGGGAAAGAAAAACTGTCCTGTAGACAAATTTAACATTGGTTCTACCATTGTGGTAGTACCAGCACAGAATAAAGTAGGTAGGTATTCAATGGACCCCCCCTCATTTGTGGGGGATGGGCGGATGGGTACCACACCATCCTGTAAATAGCTAAAATCTGCAAATACTTAAAAATGATCATACTTGAGTATCTTAATAATGCATTTAATCACAAAAAATTATAGGAATATACAGTAATTTGTGAATATTTCTCAGTGAAAAATACTGCAAAAAGGTTAATATTCTGCAAGTAATGTGCATATACTATGTTAAATTGAATAGTGGGGATCGACTGTACATTACTTGTTGTGTAGAAGTATTTTGTTTGTTCAGAGGGCATTTGTTCCGATACGTAATACAAACCATCGGTCCTTTAACAATAGGAAGTAGCTAGCGGCAGCTGGAACGGTCGTAAGCTTCGAACAAGGGGAGAACGGTAGTTAACTGCTTGTCCGATCGTCGCGCGCCGCGCGACTGGGAGGTAAACAAATCACTTTTGCTTTCGGCCGTGTGCGGAGAGGACGTGTTCGCCATCGCTCTGCCCGCTTGTCGTTTGCTTCAATTCTTGAGTATTTGGTTTCTATTTCTGTTTATCAGGAGTGATAGTAAGTACTTTTTTCTCTATTTCAATTGATTACAATGAGTGGATCAGAGGAAATTGAAATTTCACCCGCGCCCTCCAGTCGCCCGTAGAGTTGTGGTCCCGGGCTGGAGGGACGTAAATGTGGGGGGCGGGGTTCAGGTCCTTTGTGGAGGTGGACCCCCACGAGGTTTGTACTCGTTGTCGAGGGCGAGAGTGCTCTCGTAACGCCATGTATGGTTTTGTATGAATTGGTCCGAGGCGCAGTGGGTGCTGTACGAGGGCAGGAAGAGACTTAGGCCGGCCAAGAAGTCATCGGAAAGTCCAGTGACTCCCTTGGTGACGGACACTTCGTCCTCTTTCCTGCCTCCCGGACAGCCCCCACGGTTTGCGCCTTCCCCTGCGGGGGGGGTAGCGGAGTCCTTTTCCTCCCTCGATCCGTCGAGTGTGGAGGAGGGCGCTCGCTACCCGGACGTACAGTTGTATTCGGGGTCTTCTGTCCGCTCTGGGGGGGGAATTTCGCCCCCCAGGTGCGGGGAAGCCCCTCCTATTAACCCGACTGTTGCTTCCGCAGGTGTGCCAGCAGCCAAGGACGACTTGGGACAGGTGTGGGAGTCGCTGGGACTGCAGGGAGTGCCCAGCATCCAGGGGTTGCTACAGCGGTTGGCGGGGTCGGCCGTGGTCACTCATGGTGCGGTGACCACCACGACGACCACAGTAACTACCCCCGCGTATGAGATGCCACCACATCTCGTGTATACGCCTCACATAATGTCGGTGACACCCACGGTGGCAGTACAAAGACCAATTGCCGCCGTTCCAAAGAGGGCGATGCCGCCACCACCTGGATTTTTTCCTTTGCCGACCCCGGACTTCCGCTGCCCCAAGAGTACCCCCCTGGACCTGCCGCCAGTGCCACGGATGTCGGTGACTGTCGACAGGACGCCTGGCTCTCCCTTAGTACCTGCCGTGCCTGCCGTACCTGTGGCCGCTCCAGCGACTCTTTCCATTTCAGGTGCACATTCCCTTTCAGATGTTCCTGCTGTTCCTGCTGTTCCCGGACCTGTTCCTGCCGTTCCCGCTGCTGGTGTTGCTGTAACAGTCTCAGGTCCTTCCGGACAGGTGCAGTCGGGCCCTGTTGCTTCGGCAACTGCCCCGGCTCCCTCCTGGATGGAAGACCTGACGTCTGTCCTGCGGAGCCTGGCGAAGAAGAAGAGGAAGAGGAAGAAGGTGTCGTCGTCGTCTTCATCGTCTTCTTCGTCCGTCTGCTGCCTCCTCTCCTTCCCCTTCGACTTCTAAGGCCAAACAGCCGAAGAAGAAGAAGGTTGCCTCCTCCCCCCTAAGAAGACTCCTTCGGGATCTTCTAAGGGCCCGGCCCGGCTCGTTCAGGCGAGCTGGGGAGCTCTTCTGTTGGTCCTCCTGTTCCTTCGGGTGCGGGGCCCGTCGCTTCTTCTGCAAAGAAGAAGTCGACGGGGACCAGAGGTGCATCAGCTTCGGCTGGTGCGTCCTCACCTGGTGCTAGTGGTTCTGCCGCTAAACCAGGTTCCGTCTCGGCTGCTTCCCGTTCGCGAGAAGCACCGAGTGGACGCTCTTCTAAAGAGGACCGTCCAGCCAAAGTCTCGACGACCGAGCTCGCTCGCCGTCAAGACAGCGGCACGGAGCAGAAGACTGCGGCGAGTCGTGCACACGACTCTCGCCAGGCCAGTGGACGCTCTCGCAGCGACCAGCCGGCTGCTCGGGCTGACGTGACGGTCACTGACCGGCCACGGGTTGAGGCGAGGAAGGAGTCCCCACGGCCGCAGGAACCAGCCACGGCTGGTACCAGCGGTTTGACGCGCCGAGAGGACGCTGGCCGGTCTCGACGCGAAAGGGAGCCTAGCAGGTCACCCGTCCGCCGCTCCCGATGGGACCGGGCGGAGACGGTGACCAGCGGCAGCTCGCCTGACGCTAGAGAGCGGTCTCGACGTTCTCAGCTGAGCCAATCGCCCCAGGCGAGCGGCGACGCTAGGCCTACTGCTAGACCGTCACCGCGGGTTGACGATCGGCAGCAGCCCTCTACGCACGCTGGCCCTGCCAGCGAGCGTGGGGGGAGCGTCAGGTCTGCCTCTCCTGTACCTTCAACCTCCTCGGGCTATACCGGGAGGAGCGAGGTACCAAGGAGCGATCACGAGAGGTGCGCCGCTCGTGACCCCAGCTGATGACGCCGTACGGCTCAGGCACGGTCTTAGGACCGACCAGGACGTACGCGCAAGTAGTTGGAGGCGACCGTCAGGGGTCTGTCGCTGTTCCTCCTTCTGAAGGAGGAGTATCGAGGGATATGCTCTTGTTGGAGGGACTGGACGGTCCTACTCCGCAAGACGCTGTGACGCCCGAGATACAGAGGAACTTCGCGGAAGTCATTAAGCTGATGCGGCTGCATAATGGCCTCGCGGAAGGATCGCCGCTACCACCATCAGAGCCCACGTCCCGGCTCGAGTCATTTTGGGGTCCCAAGAGGGAGCCCAAAATGATGATGGGGTTGCCACGATCAGAGCTTGCGGACTCAGTCCTGGATCAGGTGGAGAATCTCGTCTCAGGACGGGAGGACTCGCTAAAATCCGGACGGTCCTCTAAGCTGCTTCCTCCTCCTCTACAGCGGCAGAGGCGTTTCTACGTGCCATCAGAAGACCCGATACTGCCGAAACAGGTTAACCCGGAGTTAGCGAGGCTGACTCCAGGTGTGTCCCTGCAGCAGCTCCTGTCGGAGAACCTATGGTTCTCGCAGCAGGAGGCACTTGCCCTGGAATCTACCGCTATGGCAGCATTCCAGGCAGTTTCCTGGTTGGATTTGTGGTCCCTCACAATATCCAAGGTGGCGGCCGGCTCCGGGAGTTCTGCTCTCGAAGACGACGCTTCCTTTAGGAGACTGTGCCAGTCTGGAGGTAGAGCTATCTCTTACCTCGCCCATCAGACTGCTAACCTGTGGGCCAACTTGGTTCTTCGGCGTAGGGACGCAGTCCTTACCCGAGTGACCAAGGGGGCTGGGCGTGAGGCGGCACTCGGGCTAAGAAATGGACCTCTGAGGAGTTCCCCAGCTCTCTTTCCGGGGAGAGATGGTGGACGCTGCGGTGGAACGGCGGCGCACTGACGAGATAAGTGACCGCTTAGTCCACCAGGCAGTCTCGAAGGTTTCTGGGCAACCTCGAGTAACTGCGGCCAAACCAAAGAGCTTGGCTAGCGCTTCCACGGCGGCGAAGACGGTTGCACCGTCCAAGCCCCGTGTGAAGACTCCAGTTGTTTCGACTTCTGCGAGAGGAGGCCGCAACCAGCCCTCCTCCCAGCCCTCCTTTCCCCGAGGAGGTGTTGGAAAGAAGTCGAAACGAGGAGGGAAACGCTAGGGACGGCGTTCCCCCTCACCTGCTGCCGGAAGTGGGGGGGTGCCTGGCGGAGGCCATTGGGCGACTTTGGCATCGCTACGGGCGACCGCGAACTGGATAGTAAAGAAACGTCCTTCGGGAGGGATATCTACTACCCTTCGAGTCTCGGCCCCCTCCCCCCCATCTCCAAAACCGGTCCATCTACAGACCTATGTCCGGGGATCAGCAAAGGACAACGCTCTTCGACAGGAGATCAAGACCATGCTGGCGAAACGAGCTGTAGAAATCGTGGAGGACCAGTCACCGGGCTTTTACAGCCGCCTCTTCCTAGTGGAGAAGGCATCGGGGGGCTGGCGTCCGGTGATAGACCTCTCTCCCCTGAACCGCTTCGTTCGCACGACGCGGTTCACGATGGAGTCGGCACGCTCAGTGCTCGACTCGATCAGGCGGGAACGATTTCATGCTTTGTCGGTGGACCTGAAGGACGCGTATTTCAAATACCCATCCATCAGTCCTCCAGAAAGTACCTCCGCTTCATCTTCGACGGGACGGTGTACCAATTCAGGGCACTTTGTTTCGGTCTCTCAACCGCCCCACAGGTGTTCACGCGAGTGTTCACTCTGGTGTCGGCTTGGGCCCATTCGAACGGGATACGTCTTCTGAGGTATCTCGACGATTGGCTGGTCCTGGCGAGCTCCCGCTCGCAGTTGCTACAGGACAGAGATCGACTCCTCAAGTTTTTGTCGCGATCTGGGGATCGTGATAAACTACGAGAAGTCCGATCTCGAACCCAAGCAGAAGATGAAGTACCTGGGTATGCTGATAGATACGGTAGCAGGGCAAGTCTTTCCCGCAGACTTGCGTATCAGCAAATTCAGGGAGGCAGCCGGCCGGTTCCTGTCGCGGCAGGAACAGGCAGCACAGCAATGGCAAGTCGTGATCGGCCATCTGTCGTCACTCGAGAAGTTAGTCCCTCACTGCTTCTTCACCTGCGGTCTCTCCAGTGGAGACTAAGGGAGAGTTGGTCTCAGGCCAAGGATCCTCCTTACTTTCCCGTGGCTATCACGGACAAGGTGAGGCAGGACCTAGCCTGGTGGCTCGACGACAAGAACCTCTTAAGAGGAGTGCCCATACGCACTCCCCCCCCGGAGATGCTTCTGTTCTCAGACGCATCCACCGAGGGATGGGGCGCACACCTGGAGGAGTTGCTGACTGCAGGTGTGTGGGACCATCAACGAGAAGCACCTTCACATCAATGTCCTGGAACTCAAGGCGGCGTTCAACGCTCTCCAGAGTTTCGGGACCGCTTGGTGGGACACTCAGTGGTGTTGATGTGCGACAACACCACAGTAGTGGCATATGTCAACAAGCAGGGGGGGCTAGTGTCTCTTCCGCTCCATCAGTTGACGGTGCAGGTGCACGAGTGGGCCACGGCTCACTCGATAGAGCTGTCAGCACGCTACATTCCAGGCAAGAGGAACGTAGTAGCAGACAAGCTCAGCCGTCGGGATCAGGTGATAGGGACCGAATGGTCTCTACACCAAGAGGTGGCGGAAAGGCTCTTCAACCTTTGGGGGCGGACCGGTCGTAGACCTGTTCGCCACCCGGCACAACAGGAAGATCCAGGTGTTCTCTCGGCCGTGCCGGACCCATGGGCAGCTGCAGAGGACGCTCTCCAACACCCCTGGGACAACCTCTTCGCTTACGCCTTTCCTCCCTTCTGTCCTGATTCGGAAAGTGATCAGTCGAGCGCTGGTCACTCCCAATCTCAGACTGATCCTGGTGGCTCCCAAACGGCCTCAAGCGTTTGGTATCCGGACCTGCTGGCTCTTCTTGCAGACGCACCGAGCGAGGCTACCCAACTGGCACAACCTTCTAGCCCAGCCACACGTAGAACGGTACCACCGAGCAGTCCAGTCCCTTCAACTTCACGGCTGGCTGTTATCCACCATCTCTTGCGAACGAGAGGCTTTTCTCGTAGCGCAGCAACAGAGATGGCTGGACACGTCAGACAGTCCTCTGCAGCTGTGTACCAGGGGAAGTGGGCCGTCTTCTGTGGTTGGTGTCGTAGACAGGGTTTGTCTCCTCTCAGAGCCACTCTTCAGCAGGTAGCGGATTTCCTCGTGTTTCTTCGCCGAGAGAAGCTCCTCTCAGTACCCACACAGTTAAGGGATATAGAGCCGCTCTGGCTCTCGTCCTAAAACTGAGGGGACTGGACATCACGAATTCGTTCGAGATATCCTTGCTTATGAGGAGCTTCGAAAGGTCTTGCCCACCCAGGGAACTCAGGCCCCCTGCGTGGGACGTGACTCTCGTCCTTAGGAGTCTGACTCGAACACCGTTCGAGCCACTCCGAGAGTCGTCAGACAGGGATCTGACCCTCAAGACCCTCTTCTTGCTGGCCCTGGCATCGGCGAAGAGAGTAGGGGAACTACATTGGCCTTTCTTATGATGTTAAGCATACCAGAGGCTGGGGATCTGTGACGCTCGATTTCGTCCCGAACTTCGTAGCTAAGACTCAGAATCCGTCGATCCCTGACGACAGGTTCGAGTCTTTCACGATCCCCCTCCCTGCTGGACTTTACAGATAACGATGCGGATGAGATGCTGCTTTGTCCTGTGAGGGCGCTACGGCGCTATCTGAAGAGAACTCGACATCTCAGGCCTGAGTGTCGACGCCTCTTCGTTAGCACTGGGGCTCACCAAGAAAGAAGTCTCCAAGAACAAACGCTTTCTTTCTGGCTACGTGAGGTGATCAGGAGAGGTACGAAGCTGATGGTAGCGACGACATCCGTACGCTCCATCCGAGAGCCCACGAAGTCAGAGGTATCGGACCCTCCTTGGCGTTCCGTGAAGAACTTCTCCGTGGCGCAGGTCCTGAAGGCAGGTGTCTGGGCCAACCAGACCACCTTCACGTCCTTCTACCTTCGGGATATTGCCCACAAGTCCTTGGATACTTTTTTACCTTGGGACCTGTGGTGGCTGCTCAACACGTTGTGTAAGCTTACCCAGCACCCGAGCAGGCAGAACAGCATCGATTCCTGGTATGACTGGGAGAATGAATGCGTGAATGAGAGAGTGACTGGCTTCTCTTCACATCTTTTTCTACCTCTACCTGTGGGCAGAGGGATACGGTCGTTACCTTGCTGGAAAGGAGTCCGATGCAGGTAAGCTATTCAACAGAGCTCCATCCTATCTCTTTAACTAGAGATAGGAGTAAATATCCACCACTTTCTCCAACAAGGGGGAGAAAGTGGATGCCAACATGAGACAAACCCATTACTTTACATTTGCTCATGTAAAGGAAAAAGTTCTTACAATGCTGGTACGAAGAGATACGGCTTGCCTCTCTTTCTTAGTACTCGGCCCAGAGGTCTGACCATTGATCCTGCGGTGCACACCCCGATCAATCGGACAGAGGCTTGGATCCCTCCCTCGCTCTTACGACCAGGGAGGCATTCCAGGGATGGACGAACACCAGTCTGTTCATCAAAAGACTCAGATTCCACCCACCAAGAAGAAGGTGAGTCTTCCTATTGTTAAAGGACCGATGGTTTGTATTACGTATCGGAACAAATGACAATTTGTCGAAAATTGCATTTTTCCTAACTATACAAACCTGAGGTCCTTTAACATAAAGTCCCTCCTCATGCCACCCCTCACTCTGCGTATTTTGCATGGGCCAAAAGCAAAAGTGATTTGTTTACCTCCCAGTCGCGCGGCGCGCGACGATCGGACAAGCAGTTAACTACCGTTCTCCCCTTGTTCGAAGCTTACGACCGTTCCAGCTGCCGCTAGCTACTTCTATTGTTAAAGGACCCTCAGGTTTGTATAGTTAGGAAAAATGCAATTTTCGACAAATTGTCATATTTGTTATTATCCATAATTAAGTTAGACATAACTCATATCTGTCCCTACGTTTTTGAAAGCCAGATCAGATAGATATAGTAATTTAGAAACTATTTTTTGGAAGATTACTATTTCTTATCAGGATTTGATCACAGTGTATTGGACCTCATGTAGCTACTAAATTTCCTAACCTCTTGAAATTCCCAACTTTATTTTGTGCTGACCACAACTTTTGTTTAATTAAAAAAATAAAAAGTTTTTGAGAGTTACAGATACTGTAATACCCAGTATGGGAGGCTTTAATTTTTTATTTTCCTTTTTTTGGTTATTCATTTGTTTCCTTGAACCTTTGAAATGTAACTCTCTCACTAAGTTTCTTTTATTACTGTTTTTCATAGGTTGGCAAAGGAAACTAACTGACCACGACATCTCAAAGATAAAAAAAAATTCTTTATGAAATAATGTGTGAAGTGACAACGCTTACTACTTAAAATGTACGGCTTCAGGAGATGGATGCCACAGTGTGACCCTTTATCCCTGTCTTGCAAAATATTCATTGAGGAAAGAATTAGATGCACCTGGAACAATAGCTTCTTGCAAAGAAGAAATACAAGGACTCGAGAAAACCGTAGCTTTGTCTGCCCATCTAACGTCCCCTTCAGGTATCTGATCTCTCTCTCTCTCTCTCTTTTTTTTTTTTTTTTTTATTGCTTCTTAAACCATTTTAATGATTCTGCTATAGTATTGAGAATAACTAATTTGATTAGTAATAGTGAATGAAATAATTTAGTGCTAGGATAAAGTGATGAATATACTGTATGAAATGCTTTTTTAACCCCAGAAAAACCAACAGTATATCGTACATTCTAAATGATGCCTCATTTCCATGCAAACTGGAGCCTTAAGACAAGTGCAAGTTCATAGTGGATGTTGACAGATCCATGTCATATAAAGATAGTAATTATTTCATTGTTGGATTTGTCAAATAGTATCTTAATTAGATTAGATACGTGAGTTTTAATGGAAATAAATGATCTCTTCCCCTGCAGGTTTATAAATGCTATTGGCTCCTTATGAAAATATTATGTTATAATAATAAAATTGAATGACAAAAATATTTGTTATTTACAAGGGATACATTAAGTAAATCAAACAAATTGCTGTGATACTGATATGTATAAAAACAGATAATAGTAATGTTTCTTGCTGGCCTTAAAGAAATGATAAACAATAGTTAAAGGAAAGCAGAGTACTGTACAGAATTTTTGGAAAGTTAAAACTATTAATTCAAAACTTCTTTGTTTCTTTGGGCTCCCAAGAACACTCAAAGTCAATTCAGTATCCTGCTAAGACCAACTCTTCAAGTGCAGTGTTTTATATTTAAAAAATTTTCAAATGGGTTGCTAATCTCCCCCCATCTTTGGTGAGTAATTTTTCTTTCTTTCACATTAAATGTTCTTAAACTGTTATAGTTACAATAATAGAACCTTCATCTCTTCTGTTGTTTCCAGTGTATAAGTTCATTCTAAAGTTTAGTTGGATAGCAGTCTTGATGCGTCATGGAGGAATGGATAAGTGCGCTAAAGTCTGTGAAGGCAACATCATCTCATTTTTATGAGGTAATGTAATGGAAAGATTGTGGTACTATTGCTCAATAAATTTTTGCCACTCTTCTTTGTCTCTTGGTTTGTTTGTTAATGTGCTGAAATATTTGCATTTACTTACACCAAATTAAAATCTGATTTTGAATCAGAAATTGAACTCTTAACAATTTTCATATTTTACATTATCATAATTTTCTGAAATATTTGTCTAATTTCAGGGAGCAGATCAAATACATTCACTACTGTCAGGGAAACACCATTGGTATGCAACATCCCATGCACGGCCCACATACTGCAATGTTTGCAGGGAGGCATTGTCAGGTAAGGTATCATCATATCATTCACTGTACACTATGATTATGAAGGTATCATCATATCATTTACTGTACACTGTGATTGTGAAGTTTTTTATCAGGTAAATATTGGCTACTTCTAATTGTCTTTAGGTGAGATTTAGATTTGTCTGCTACTCTTTTCTTATAAGATTATGATCATCAATATAGTAGGTTGGCCAAGACCCCAACCACTTGTCAAATTCTTTCAGTAGGGAGAATGGGCCGTTGTAAGACAGGCCAGACGATCTGTTGTAGGACCCTTTACTTTAGGTATGGCAGGTTTCCTTTGCCCACATGTTCACTGAGTAGTCAGGCAAATTCTGTACACCTGCATTCTTTATCAGTACATGTCAGACAATGCCAAATATACTGTACTTTTTCATTTTTCCTGATAATAAAAATTCTCAGCCTGTTCAGATTAATCTTAATGTATGTACATTTTGCATTATTTTGTAGTTCTGTCAATTTGTAATGATGAATACTACATGTATTTTTATTACACAGGAGTTACTTCCCATGGGTTGAGTTGTGAAGTATGCAAAATGAAAGCACACAAACGATGTGCAACCAAGGCAGTAAACAATTGTAAATGGACCACTTTAGCTTCTGTTGGTAAAGATATCATTGAGGATGATGAAGGGGTGAGTTTCAAATGCGATTGTTATTTCCATTTAGTATTGCCAACCATTATTTTGACAATTTACTCATATCTCAAAGTCATAATTCACTACTGCAGATTATGATGTTTTTTGCATTTTAATGCATAATTTTATGATTTTACTAAAGAGATAATTTTGCTCATTTTGCCTTACAAATGAATTCCAGAACCTGGCAATGCCTCACCAGTGGTTGGAAGGAAATTTGCCTGTCTCTGCCAAGTGTGCTGTTTGTGATAAGACTTGTGGCTCTGTTCTAAGGTAAATTATCACACTAATTTAGTATCATTTAGATTTTTACTTATATTACAGATACAGTAATATTGTTTTATGTCAGTTTATAGTTTTGTCCTTAGTTTCATTTATGTTTTTTAAGTTAATGTGCTGGCTGCTATTGTGTTTTGGGGCCCATTACTGATGTCACAATTATACATTAGGTTTTTCCATAATGGTGTTAGACATAAAATGAGTTCTCCACATTTAGGACTTGCCCAGGACTTCATATATGCCTTTCTCCTTGAATTTCTTGGACTTCTTACTGATTTACCCTCTGCTCCTCTTCCTGGTTCATCAATTGTCCAAATCATCCGTCTTTGAGATTTCTTCCAAATTCCAGCTCTGGATTCCACATTTTGCAGCAACTTCCCCATTTGAATCTCATCATCTTGTAGTCCTGCCCCTTTAAAACAGTCTCCATTTTCTTTTTCAAGTAGTCTTCATTGCACCCCATGCAGGTACCACTTACAGAGTGCTTTGCATTGCATGATGTAGACGTGATTATAGGTTCTTTGCAGAGTCCCTTAGGCTGTAACTGCATTGTTGCGTGGCCTTTACTTTTCTTCCATTCATTTTAGTCTCTTCTTATTTGGCCGTCCAAAGTCTTTAACTTTGCTGTGTTCTGAGTTTCATCTATCCTTTGGACAAACTGAGTGAGTGTCTAGAAATTGGACTCACAAATCAAAATAAACTAATACATGTTAATGTAAATTATCCAATACATAGGAATTTAGGGGCTCTATACATCTTTTATTTCCATGCTTTTTGCAAGATGCTCTTTCATATTTATCCAGTTACTATTTTCTCACTTCTTTCTCTATACCAGATTGACAATCGAGTATGTTGAAAAGATTACAGAAGTGTTCTAGCACATCCATGGACTCAGCTGTCATTCTTGATGACAACAATATTTATCTCAAATGCCTCTGATAAACTGTACCTGCCAATGTCTTCACTGTAGATCTTGTGTTATGATGTAGTACCATCATTTGCTCAGTGAGTCTTTTCTGTATCGTTTGTTTTCATTGTAGCCATCTCAGTGCTTGTTTTGTTAATCTGCCAAATGCCTTGTAAACTCCACAAATATATAACTTTCTTGTTTTGCCTTTAACTTTATTTTCAGCTTTATGTCAACCACATGTTTATTAATTTTTGTGGCATGAAGCCAAATTCTTCGACACTTTCATAGCATGCCTCACCAATCGTATTCCTGTATGTATGCTTTTCACCCAGAAATACATCTAACCTCATCAGACTTCACATTTTTTATGGTTTCCATTTTCTATCACCATCTGACTCCAATAGCCTAATTTTAAATTTCAACTTGAATTTCTCAGTATGTTTTTATATATTACTCTACCACTTGTACATAATCTCTGTCCTATCTTCTTTACTTTGCTAACCCTGGAAGAGTTAAGATTTTTAGCTCGGAGTTCTGGGTAGATTATATTTCACAATAAAAGATATTCTGAGTAGATTTCTTCTTCACTTATTTGTGTTGAGATCCTCATTTTTTCCTCAAAAACTTTTTTTATTGTTTCCATGTCTTTTTTTTTCTCCTTTTTCCTTTTTGTACTTTATAATCCTTTTTCCAGAATCATCTGCTAGATAAAGGTTTCCTTTTTAATTCTGCTTTATTGTATTTAAAGAGTGAAACAAAATGCAGTACTTGCTTTTAAAATTTGTCATTTGATGACTAAACATCGTAAATCTAAATCATTATATTTTTATGTGGTCATATGTCAAACAGAGTTGATACTAAATTGATCCCATCATTTTATAGTAAGTTTGGCTGACTAGATTATATCTATATCCTTATATGCAAGCAGAGATGGGATGTATGCTGATGGAAGCCTAGTATTTCACGGGCACGTTCTTTCCATTTCATATGCAACACAAAATGTTATAAAAAGAAACATTTAATTTTCTCACACTAGTTAAAGAATACCCAGACGCTCCATGACATACAAAAAAAAAAGTATGTAGTTACCAGGTAGGTGTATGCTTGTGCCCCTCAAATTCTTGTGTCTCATAGCTAACGAAATCACTTTCATGTAATCTGACTAATTAGTTGAGGAAAAGTTGGTTTCATATGAAAAACTGATGTTGCCTTCTATAAATTACTGTTTTCATACAATCAACTTACCTGTCAGATATATACATAGCTAAGACTCCATCGTCCCCGACAGAAATTCAAATTTCGCGCCACTTGCTACAGGTAGGTCAGGTGATCTACCGGCCTGCCCTGGGCGGCAGGACTAGGAACCATCCCCGTTTTCTATCATATTTTCTCTGTCGCCGGTGGTATCAACATTGTGCTATTACCTCCTGACTTAGATTCTTATTTCATCCTTTGATCATCGTTTATCGGCTTTTTGGTGACGTATCTGGATCGTGTTTTTGGCATTCGCTACTGTGGACTGTTTTTGGAATTGCTTTTTGGATTTTTCTCAGTATGTCTGATTCAAATGTGAGTGTGAGAATGTGTGTGAATGTAGGCTGCAGGGTGAGGATACCGAAAGCTTCGGTTGATCCTCCACAACTGTATGTCGTAAATGTAGGGGGTTTCAGTGTTCTGGCTACTAATACTTGTCATGAATGCGAGGGATTAAATGCAGAAGAGTGGAAGACTTTAACTTCTTATTTGAAGTTAGAGAGGGATAGGGTTAGACGTCTGAAAGGTGTGAGTTCAAGGCCTATTGAGCCTTTTATTGATACTTTTTCTAATCCTAATGATTTAGATTCTCCCTATGTGTCTAATTCACAAAGTGTACTTTCGGAATCGGCCTCGGAAATCGCCGATCTGAAAGCTACTATTTCGAGACATGAAGTCCAAAATGGCGGACTTACAAGGTAAGGCTAGTGAAAGTGAGCATTACAGTGAAGTGAGTTCTCCCAGTTGTTGTGGAGGGGGCGTTTGATCGTCCCTGCGACGCTCCCAGGCCTAGACCTCTTCCAAGCTCCCATGCCAGAGGAGAAAGGAAAGTCGAAAGCCTTAAGGAGGTCGTGGGAATCCCCAACGGTCAGACGTCCCTTCAGCAAGCTCTGTTTCGTGGCAGGCTGCTCAGGGCGCTTTAGAAAAAGCGTCCTTCGTGAGTGTTTCTCATCTCTCCCTCTCCCTCACCTAAACGAGGGTGGAAGGAGTCGGATTTATCGAGGCCTCTGAAACGGCATTTGAAAGAACCCGAAATTGATTCGAGCCCAGAGCGTTTCTCAGATGCGCTCCCTCTTCTATTAAGAAGGCGAAGGTGGCGTCAGCGTCACCCGACGAGGACGCAGAAGAACCCTTTCCTACTTCTCCCCCGATTGATGACGAAAGGCGTCATGCAGTTGACGTGGGAGAAGCTTCAAGGAAGATTATCATGGCAGTACAAGAACAACTGGCCTCTTTGGTGGGAGTGTTAGCGCCTCGTAGGAAGGACGTTGCGCTTCCAATCAAGAAGTCTCGTCCTCTCTCCCCTGCTAAGCGAGAGGCGTCATGCAAACGTGAAGCTCATATCACAGAAGCTCGGGTTCGAGAGCGAGATCGGGAGATTACGGAAGACACGTAACGCCAGAGAGACGTGAGACGTCTTTTAGGCATGAAGCGTCTTTGAAAGCTGATTGTAGACGCGAGGCTCCAACCAATATTTTGGCGCCAGTTAGGACGCCTTTTGAGAGCGGAGCGTCTTCCAGGCGCGAGGGCTCATCCGGAACGTCAGCAGCCACGTAAGCGGGAGGCGTCAGCCAGGACGCTTGGCGGACGAGAAGCGTCATCCAAGCGGGAAGTGTCATCCATTTATGGAGAGAAGCCTGAGCTTTTGGCGCCTTCCAGGGCTATTAAAGCGGGGAAGAGGAAGGAATATCATTCCCTTAGCCCCTCTCCTATTAGGAGTTTGTCTCCTCCAGAGGAAGGACGTACGGAGTTGGGAGCGGAGACTCAATTAGATCCCGAGTTCGAGTTAGAAGTAGACTCGGAGGAAGAATATCAAGGAAGAGAAGGACTGTCGAACTATAAAGTTTTGACTGCCTTGCTTCTAGAGGAGTATGGAGACGACTTGACTCCTGCCGCTCCTCCTTCTCCGCGCTCTTTTTCTTTTTCCGAGTGCTAAGACGAAGAAGTCTTCGTCTTTTCTCAGAATGAAGCCCGCCATTTCAATGAAGAGGGCTCTTCAGTCCTTAGACTCTTGGATGAAGTCTAAGAAGGAGTTAGTCAGAACGGTCATCTGCATGCCTCCAGCGAGACTAGCTGGTAAAAGAGGCATTTGGTATCAGACGGGAGAGAATATGGGTATTGCTTTCGTCTACGTCAGAAGCGGACTTTTCGATCTTAGTTGACGCTTCACGTAGACAAGGTCTGAACTCGGCACGTATTACTTGGGGCATTTCTGAACTGGACCATCTCCTCAAGTGGACTTCTCTTTCATGTATTGGAAGTTTTCAACTTCTTAGATTGGTCCCTTGGGGTGATGTCCAAGAAAGCCCATGATTCTGAGGATCGAACCAGAAGTCCTTTTGTGCATATTGTCTTGTATAGACAGAGCGGTTCAGGATGGCTCGTTTGAGATCTCCTCTTTGTTTGGAGCAGGTCTTCTAAAAAAGAGGACGTTATATAGTGCCTTTTTAACCAAGGCAGTCTCCCACGCTCAGAGGGCAGCGCTGCTGTATTCGCCTTTGTCTGACTTTTTGTTCCCTTCTCAGTTGGTGAAGGACATTTCTCGTTCATTAACTGAGAAGGCGACTCAGGACCTTCTGACGCAGTCAGCAAGGAAAGAAGAAGCCTGCTTCTACACCTGACAAGAAAGGACCGAGTACATCGGTTCAGCCCTTTCGAGGTGGCCCTTCCTCCAGACCTCCCGCAAGAAGGAAGGCTCCTGAGAAGAGAGGTAGGTCTGCCTTTCGTCCCTTTAAAAAGGGAAAGTGATGCTTCTCTCCTCCAAGCAACCAGTAGGTGCCAGGCTCCTGGGATTTGTGGAGGCCTGGACACTTATAAACGCAGACGCGTCATCGTTGTCTGTAATAAGGAAGGGATATCGTATCCCACCCTTTCCTGAACACTCCTCCCCTAACGTCAATACCACGGGAACTAACAGCCAAGTACAAGGATCCTGTGCTGAGGGATACTCTTCGATCGATGGTGGAACAAATGTGGGACAAGAGAGCGATAGAACTAGTACTGGATCAAAACTCCCGGGGTTTACAATCGCCTTTTTCTGGTTGCGAAGGCCTCGGGAGGCTGGAGACCAGTACTAGACGTCAGCTCTCTGAACAAATTTTTAAAAATTTGTTCGGAAGGAGAAGTTCTCGATGGAGACTTCTGCCTCAGTCCTTGCGTCATTGCGACAAGGAGATTGGATGGTGTCTCTAGATCTCCAGGACGCCTATTTTCACGTCCCGATCCACCCTTCATCGAAGAAGTACCTCCGTTTCATGACGGGGGGAAGGATCTTTCAGTTCAGAGCCTTGTGTTTCGGCCTGTCCACAGCTCCTCAGGTCTTCACAAGCCTGATGAAAAATGTGGCGAGGTTTTCTTCACCTCAAAGGAGTAAATATCTCTCTGTATCTGGACGACTGGGCTCATCAGGGCCAGATCAGAGAGACAGTGCTTGGAGGACCTGACGTTAACTTTTGATCTGATCAAAGCGTTGGGATTGCTCGTGAACCTCGAGAAGTCGCAGCTGACCCCAGACAGAACTTAGTCTATCTGGGGATTCAGATGGATTCTCGGGGTTTTCGAGTATTTTCCTTCGCAGAGAGAATTGCAAAAGGTTTGCAGATAGTCTCTCTTCTTCTTAAGGAAGGAACAGACGTCGGCGAGGGAAGGGTTGAGCCTTCTAGGGACCCTTTCCTCGCTCGAACAGTTCTTCCCCCGCTAGGAAGACTTCATTTACGTCCGCTTCAATTCTTCCTCAAGAAGTCTTGGAGTTGGAAAAACTGGAACAACTTTCGGACGCCTTTCCCATTCCAGTGGAGATAAGACCGCACCTGGAATGGTGGTTGCCCCCTCTGAAAGAGAACAAAGGATCTCTCTAAGAACCCAGAACCCAGACCTAGTGTTGTACTCCGACGCATCGGAGAAAGGTTGGGGAGCAACATTAGGCTCGAAGGAGGTGTCAGGCACCTGGGAACCAGCGCAGGTGTCTTGGCACATAAACTGCAAAGAGCTCTTCGCCGTTGCATCTGGCTTTGAAGAGTCTAGAACCTCTGGTGTCGAACAAAGTATGCAAGTAAACGTGGACAACACCACCGCACTTGCCTACATTCGAAAACAAGGAGGGATCACTCCTCGTTCCTTTACGAGCTGACGAGAGACCTTTTGCTTTGGACGTCTCACAGGAACATCTCCCTTCTGACAAGGTTCGTTCAGGGAGTAAAGAATGTGAGGGCGGGACAGACTCAGCAGGAGGAACAGGTCCTTCATACAGAGTGGACCCTACACGAGGAGGTGTGTGCAAGATCTCTGTTCGCTGTGGGGACACCTCATGTGGATCTCTTCGCCACATTCATCTCCAAAAGGCTGGCAGTCTTTTGCTCGTCGTGGAAGACCCAAGAGCTCTTATGGTAGAACGCCTTCCTGCTAGATTGGTCTCGCGTAGACGTCTATGCTTTCCTCCATTCAAAATCCTGGGACTAGTACTAAAAAAAGTTTGTGGCGTCAAAGGACGAGGATGACATTGATAGCCCCCTTTTGGCCGGCCCAAGATTGGTTCACGGAGGTGGTAGAGTGGATCGTAGACTTTCCCAGATCCCTACCAAGAAGGATGGATCTTCTCAGACAGCCACACTTCAAGAGGTATCATCAAAAACCTCCCCGCTCTCGCTCTGACTGCCTTTCGACTATCGAAAGACTCGTCAGAGCGAGAGGGTTTTCTCGCGAAGTTGCAAGCGCGATCGCGAGAGCACGCAGAACCTCCACTACGAAAGTATACAGTCGAAGTGGGAGGTTTTTAGAAGGTGGTGTAGAACTAAGAAGTTGTCCTCCTCCACACCTCTATAGCGGAAATTGCTGATTTCCTTCTATTCCTGAGAGAGCAATCTCATCTAGCTGTATCCACAATAAAGGGATACAGAAGTATGCTCTCGGCAGTCTTCAGGAATAGAGGATTAGATCTGGCAGATAATAAAGATCTCCACGATCTCATAAGGTCCTTTGAGACTTCAAAGTCGAAGGAACCGGTCCCTCCGAACTGGAACCAACTAGACGTGGTTCTCAAGTTTCTTTCATCTGAAAGATTCGAACCTCCTCATCTGGCGGTTCGTTTCGAGACATCACCAGAAAATGCCTATTCCTATTATCTTTAGCTAACGGCAAAGAGAGTTAGTGAATTACATGCTATGCAGGATAAAGTAGGTTTCAAGGGAGACTCAGCTATTTGCTCGTTTAAGACCCTGTTTTTAGGCTAAGAATGAGAATCCCTCGAATCCCTGGCCTAAGTCATTCGAAGTCAAAGCATATCGAGTCTCGTAGGAAGAGAAGGCAGAAAGATCTCTATGCCCTGTAAGAGCTCTAAAGTTCTACATTCAGAGAAAGCATCAGATGGGAGGCTCTAGACAAGGTCTTTGGTGCGCGGTAAAAGACCCCTCCCACAAGACTGATGTCCAAGAAATGCTCTGTGGCATTCTTTGTGAGGAACGTCATTACAGACGCGCATAGGGTCTGTTCTGACGAAACAGTTGCGACTGTTGAAAGTTAAAGCTCATGAAGTGAGGAGCAGTAGCGACGTCTCTCTCGTTTCATAAGAATATGTCGCTTAAAAACATCATAGATACAACATTTTGGAGATGCAACTCAGTATTTGCATCTCATTACTTGAAAGACGTTCGTGTGACATATGAGAAGTGTTTTTCTCTGGGTCCTTTCGTATTGGCGGATACGATTTTCTGGGTACGGGAGCCGACACCAATCCTTAAAAGTATATACTTTTCTACTTTTTGGATATGGTCTGGAGTCTCTTCGAACAATGGAGGACTTGGTTAGCACGGGCGGCCGTCTATGTTGTTCAGTAAGAGAATCTTGTCATATCTAATTAGATGAGTATAATTTTTTTTTTAGAAAATTATGTATGTGTGCGTAGTGGTTTTTGAGTTACGGTTGTTGTGAAGAGTTCGGGGATAACTCGGAACAATCCTTAGTTCTAACATATGGTTAGGATCAGGTGGTCGGGATTGGTTGTGTGCCCTCCTTCATAAGGTGTATTGTCATATAAGTGGATCAGCACCCATTGACAAAGTCTTTCAGGCTCTGCCGAGTAAGCGGCTTGGTGAGACGTACCCGCGTGAAGTCACAATAATCAACAGATATCACAAGTTTAACATACGACTAGAATTTGAGAAATATCTAGAAGTGTTCGTGAACTATCAGGTGAAATAAGATTAGTGGTGAAAAATAGTAGGATAAAAAACGTTCTTCTAACGTTAGTTTATCAAGTGTAATACTATAAATCAGAACAAGATGGCAGTAAGTTCCAACTGCGGGAAAAGGTGGCGTAATTTGGCGTGTTTAGCAGATTCGCAATATGATGAGGTAGCAGGAAGGGAACTGGCATTTCTCATCTATGAAATCAGCAACAGTCCTAACCAAAAAGATACAAAAGCATTCATAGATATATTAGAAGGATATAATCCTTCAAACTGGAACAAATCTAATGAAAACATCTTGAAAATAATTGAAGAAGTTCCAAATAAAATCCAAGTGGTCAAGAGACTCATAAAGAAAATATACATAAACCAACAAATTCCTCCGACAAAGAAAATGATAAGGTGAATCTTGTGAATATCCTAATTGATGCATTAGGAAAAAGAATGCCAAAAGCATGCAAACTGTGTAAGGTTTGGTATAGCATAGTCAATCCACAAAACCTAATCAGAAAATGTGCTGCATGCAACATTCCGACCCATCCACAGTGTGCTGAGGTAATACAAGATTTGAGAAAAGATACAAAAATTTTTTGCTCAACATGTCTATCATGGATAGACAATGTTATTAAATCAAGATTGAATGTACAAATAGTTGAGGATGAAGAAGAAGAAGGAGGAAGAAGAAGAAGAAGAAGAAGAAGGAAAGACTGAAGAGAATGTAAACAAAAATGAAATGACAGAAAAAAAATAAGGAAAACAAAGAACAAGATAAAAGTATGGATGCAGAGATACTCATGGATACTACATATGAGGCAATAAAGCAGCCATACCTACGAAGAAATAAAATTACGATATGACAACAGAAAAGCAAATCCCGAAGAGGCTCTACCCAGATCTATACAATGACGGAAAGAGGAAAAATAGACAAGAAAGACAAAATCTGCAACCTTTTGAAAAGAGGGAATTGCAGATTTGGAGAAAGATGTTACTACAAACATCCTAAGATATGTCAAAACTATGAAATATATGGTAAATGTGCATACTTAGATGGATATGGGGATGAATTGCAGAGATCTGCATCCAAAAATATGTAAAACCTAAAAGAAGGAAAAGGATGTAAGTTCGACAAATTATGCAAATATATGCACCCTGTAGCCATGAATCATAATCAAATAAATAACCAACCAAGTAATAAAATCCAAAATAAGAAAGAAACAAATAAAGAGAGAAATCAAGAATATCAGGTAAAAGAGAAAAAGCAAACCACCAATGAGATATGCAGAAGGTTTGTCAGCAAAAAAATTTCCAAAGCATCTGCAGCTCCGAAATTCTACTCAAGAGATAATAACTGTATTTATTATGCAAGAGGATATTGCAGAAACGGAGAAAATTGCAGATTCAGACACAAAATGAATAATTATGATGAAGGAAGATCAAATATTATGGAAAAGTTGGATTTTTAATGTCAGAATTTCTGGAAATGAAAAAAAAGAACAACATACCAGAACAGGAAAGAGACATGGGAAAATCCTTATTACTACCAGTATTAAATGAAGGAGAAAAACACGCAAACCATCATAGTGATGAATGCGCAGGGTTTAGTTACGAGTAACTCAAAAAGAAAAATAGAGTACTTAGAAGAACTAACCCAAAATGAAAGAAAATAGATATAATGAATATAAGTGAAACCTGGTATTCCCAAGAGACTGGGAATGATGATCAAATAAAAGGGTTCCAAACTTATAGATCAGATAGAAAAAAAATAGGAATCAAGGGGGAACCGCAATATATGGGAAAGACAAAAAACAAGGAAAAATATATGAGAAATATAGTAACTCAGAAAGTGAACTAATAGCGGTAGAATTTGAATCTGAAAAATTGATGAACATAGTAATATATAGACCTCCTAATACTAAAGAGTTTGACTTCAATAATTGAAAAATTGGCTGATATCTGTAGAAATCAACAAGGACTGGACCATATTCTCCTATCTGGTGACTTCAACTTTCCAACTTTCCTTTCGTAGGAATGGGAAAGAACGAATAGGAGATTGTGGTTGTACTTATACATATAAAAAAGAGAGTAATAGTAGTGCAGAAGATAAGAGGCAATTTGAAAGCTATTAGATATGCTACTAGAATACAACATTCAACAAATAAATCACCTGCCAACAAGAAAGGAAAATACTTTAGACCTAGTATTTGTGAACGAGATGCAATTATGTTCAAAGAAATAATAGTTTTATAATGCGAGTAGTTCAGACCATAATGTCATAGAATTAACAAGTTCATTCCAAAGCAAGTGAAAATAGAGATAAGCAAGAAATGAAAAAAGTGGGAAGGATATGGCAAAATACAACTTCTACAGTAAAAAATATAAAAATGGTCAGAAATTAATGAAGAATTAAACAAAGATTGGGATAACATTTTCGTAAGTGATGACATAAGGGTAAATACGGAGATATTATATAAATATTGGAGATAAAAGTGGAATAATATATACCGAAGAAGAAAAGTAAAAATCATTCATGCATACCAAGAGACAGAAGGATCTTGTTCCAGAAAATCAGAAAATATTTCCAAAAAGGTCTTGCAAAAAAAAAAAGAAAAAAATGCATGGAAAGTTATAGAACTAAAAAGTAAGATAGAAATGCAGAACAAAAGTTATACAATCAAAAGAAAATGAAAAACGGGACTGGAAGAAAAAACCCTATTAAATATCAAGCAAAACCCCAAACTATTATACTCATATGCGAAGAAGATGAATAAAAGAAGAATAGAAATAGGCCCTCTGAGAATTGAAGCGGGAGATTAACGAATGAAAAAAAGGAAATTTGCAACATACTGGCAGAACGATATAAGAGAGAATTCACCCCTAGAATAGATAATGAAGATAATGATATAGAAGTAAGGATGAAAATAGTGAATATTTAGCTGACATAGATATTAATGAAGCTGATATTGTGCAGGCTATTAATGAAATTAAAAATGGAGCTGCTGCAGGGCCAGATGGAATTCCTGCTATTTTGTTAAAGAAAGTAGTTCATTCTATCGCAAAGCCACTTGCAATATTATTAAGACAAAGTGTAGATACAGGCAAGATATATGATGAGCACAAATTAGCATATATTACCCCTACTTTCAAAAGTGGATCAAGACTAGAGGCAAGTAATTATAGGCCTGTGAGTCTAACATCACATATTATGAAAGTGTATGAAAGGGTAATGAAGAAAAATATTATGAAACATTAATAAAAAATAATTTGTTTAATAAAGGACAACATGGTTTCGTACCCGGAAAAATGTACACAAACCCAACTGTTAGTCCACCGTGAAAAACCAAAAAAAACTATTCAAAAATATGAAAAGCGGAAATGAAACAGAGTGGTTTATTAGACTTTTGCAAAAGCTTTTGATAAAGTAGACCATAATATATTAGCGAAGAAAATTAGAAAACACATATCGTGGATAAAGTAGGAAGATGGTTAAAAGAATTTTTACACAACAGAAAACAGATAGTTATTGCAAACGACGAGAAATCGGATGAAGCCAAGGTAATATCCGGTGTGCCGCAAGGTACGGTGTTAGCTGCAATACTGTTTGTTATTATGATTGAAGACATAGGACAATAATGTTAAGGATTCGGTAGTGAGTAGTTTCGCAGATGACACAAGAATAAGTAGAGAATTACTTGTGATGAAGATAGGAACGCTCTACAAAGAGACCTTAACAAAGTATATGATTGGGCAGAGGTAAATAGGATGGTATTTAACTCTGATAAATTTGAATCAATAAATTATGGAGACAGAGAAAGAAAGCTATATGAATATAAGGGACCTAATAATGAGACCATCACAAATAAGGAAGCAGTTAAAGACCTTGGTGTGATGATGAATAGGAACATGTTATGCAATGATCCAAATAGCAACTCTGTTGGCAAAATGTAAAGCAAAAATGGGAATGTTGGTTAAGGCACTTCAAAACAAGAAAAGCTGAACACATGATTATGCTTTATAAAACATATGTTCGTAGTCCACTTGAATATTGCAATATGATATGGTACCCACACTATCAAAAAGGATATTGCACAAATAGAGAGTGATACAAAGGTCCTTTACAGCTAGAATAGAAGAAGTTAAGGACCTAGACTACTGGGAAAGACTACAATTCTTAAACTTATATATCCTCTAGAAAGGAGAAGAGAACGCTACATGATAATTTCAGGCATGGAAACAGATAGAAGAGGAATAGCAGAAAATATCATGGAACTAAAATATCAGAAAGAGCAAGCAGAGGATAGATTAATAGTGCCTAAAACTATACCAGGAAAAATAAGGAAAGCACACAGGACATTAATCCACTACGCACCAGCATCGATAATGCAGCGTCTATTCAATGCGTTGCAGCTCATCTGAGGAATATATCAGGAGTGAGCGTAGATGTGTTTAAGAATAAGCTCGACAAATATCTAAACTGCATCCCAGACCAATCCAAGATTGGAAGATGCAAAATATACCGGAAGATGTACTAGCAAACTCTCTGGTAGACATTAGGAGGTGCCTCACACTGAGGGACCTGGGGCAACCCGAACAAGATGTAAGGTCTGTAAGGTAAGGTAAGGTAAGACCCCATCGGCAGACCACAAGAACTCTTGGCCATAGATCATATATCTCGCTAAAGTTTCTTGAGGTGATGCAGACTACTGGGCAAACACCCACGAAGTCTACCACCTATCAGGTAGGAACCAAGGTTTTATTTATACCTACAACATATGTTGTTTACCTGTCTATTCCATATAGTAGCTGTCTCTTACCCTCCACCGAAGGGTGCCAATCAGCTATGTATATTATCTGACAGGTAAGTTGATTGTATGAAAATGATATTGTTATGGTTACAATAAAGTTTCATACATACTTACCTGGCAGATATATACAATTAAAGGCCCACCCAGCCTCCCCGCAGGAGACAGGGTGGAAGAGAGAAAATATGATAGAAAACGGGGATGGTTCCTAGTCCTGCCGCCCAGGGCAGGCCGGTAGATCACCTGACCTACCTGTAGCGAGTGGCGCGAAATTCGAATTTCTATCGGGGACGACGGAGTCTATAGCTAAGTATATATCTGCCAGGTAAGTATGCATAAAACTTTATTGTATCATGACAATAACATGTTTCACAATAAACCCATTATTTGTGGTAGCCCAATTGCAGTTTATGTAAAAAGAACAGAATTTGTAAGCTCCCCATATCTAGCTGGTGGAGAATTAATCATCCATTTTTGGGGCTAGTTGCATTAAATACTGTAATCAAATTCCTGGCTCAAAATGTGAACAGAGTGTGTTTGTATGACAGAAGCCCAGGTATGTTAGTGTAACCAATCATATAAGGTTTGTAATTTATACACTTAGGATATGGTTCAACAATAGTATAAGGCCCTTATAAAATGTATTAAATTTCTGTACTTAGAAACCAAAAAAGTCAACCTGTAAGTTTATGCAGTTTTGTTAGAAAGCTGACAATATTTTATGATTATGATAATTAATGTAAACACGTTGAAGTCCAGAATAGTTCATCTCCTTGGTGTAAGTTATTACAAAGGTAAAGTGAATTTAATTAACATTTAAGTCTTGTGTTAGTGCTGAGTATACTGTAAGTTTTAGGGAGTACAGTATACCTGAGTGAGTTTTAAGTAAACTTTTCATGTATCACTGGAAAGTGGCCTTTCATGTTATTTATATATTTCTCTCTCCTAATTATTGTAATACACATGAAAGTAAAAAAAAATATACATTAACTTAGTTTAATATAAGGATACACTCTACCTTCAGTAACATCCTACTTCAGTCAACTTCTTTCATAAGTGGATAGTGTTGTCATGTAAGGCAAGGGTTTATTTCTTCATACAAATGCACAGAGTTCTTTCAAATCAATTTTTTTCCATCTCCTCCCATTGAATGAATAGGTAGACCCACTTAAATGCAAAGATTTTAAAGTGACTGGAGTGTTAAAAAAAGAATGTAGACAAATACCTTGGTTGAGGTTCATGTCTCAGGAATTCCAAAGTATTGCAAATGTCATTAGCTGACATAAATCCTCAAGGTGGGTTTGCCCATCAGATGTTGATGTAATCATTATATTAAGAGAAACTTTTAAATCAGATGAAACAAAATTTATGTTGAAATGGTGAATTTTAATTTAAATTTTTAACAATATTGCAGATTGCAAGATTGGCGTTGTTTATGGTGTAGAACCATGGTACACACTGCATGTCGACCACTACATTCTACTCGTTGTCCTTTAGGTATCTGTAAAGTCTCCATAGTCCCACCCACTGCACTCACCACAATAGGTAAGGCTATATTTACTCTTCTTTTATCATTCCCATTTGTAGCCAGAGTTGTATTTAATTCATTCTAACAAGAAACTTAGTAGCTCTAGAAAGAAGAGAAACTCAATCATATACGTGCAAGCCAAGTTCCATTGTCCCACAAGGCATAGCTTCTCATTCCTATGTGTGACTGTTTGGTCCTTCCCACCTAAACTAAGATTCAGGTTAATTATAATTTATGAGTTTGCGATGAAACTAGTATTTTTCTAAATAAATTTTTGTTCTCATATTAATTCATTACTTATAATAAGATTTCTGGCATCCTACTCTCACCTAGTTTTTGCAGCTCACAAACTGGGTGGGAAAAAAAAATTCCAGTTGCAGCTTGTGCTGTTGGTGCAGCACTGGTGGAGACTCTCTCTCTCTTTCTTTCTCTCTCTCTCTTTAGAAGTGGATTTAAGAATCTGGGATCATTTGCTGCACATGAAGGGGTTAAGTACAAGCACAGTATAGATTATTGGAAAAGTAATTATAAAAAATTATACGTTTTCAGGCACTGATGAAGCATGGGAGGTAACAAGGCCCCAGAATTGCTCCCCATTGCTTGTTTTTGTCAACAGTAAATCAGGGGACAATCAAGGAGTTCGATTTTTAAGACGCTTCAAGCAACTTTTGAACCCAGCACAAGTATTTGATCTCATGAATGGTGGACCAGTTTTGGGGTCAGTTTTTGTCAGTGTTTTAGTTTTTGCAAAATGGATTGTATGTTGATTGTAAAATATGTTTACATATGTTTTGCCCAAGAAAATGCTGTGTATATTGGAATATAAGCCTCCCAGAGGGTATTTAAAGTATGATTTAGTACTTCTTAAATTTATTTAAAGGATAATGTAAGGGTTGAATATTTCGGCAATTGTTTTTTGTCTTTCAGGTTACGATTATTCAAGTGCTTCAATCCCTTCAGAATATTAATCTGCAGTGGAGATGGTTCTGTGGGATGGGTCCTCACAGAAATTGATAAACTTCATATGACTGTAAGGGTTTCATTATATTGTTTGTTATTTTATTGGCAGGTAAGCTTGTTGCATGCTGTTGATACTACTAGAAGCATTACTGCATATTTTGAGATTGGGCACTTCCTCCCCAGTCATTTATTTTGCATTGATAAAGGTCACAGTTTACAGTATACAGAGTTAGTGTCTCAAAGTGATCTGCCAATGTTTAATTTTATTTGTATTTCTACATAATTTGTTTGGTTTAACCAATTCTTTTAAGATGGCCTGTCCAACAGAGACTTTTACTATCTGTATTTGTATGGGTAGAATCAGAATTTGCCCAATTCAGGACTCCGTGATAGCTACTATCACAAGGACCCTTAAAAAGTATTGTCATTGAAACCTTTCAAGTGTCTTGAGCACCATAAAGCTATCAATTATCTTTGTCCCCATGAAGCAAGCAGGATAACATAAACATTGTAAACACTGGCCTTGTGAGTTTTCAAGGGTTTACAGAACCTTCTTGGCCTCTGATCTCTTTGGGCTTCTGGTTTCTTATTATGGAGGTTGCCCTCTTTGCCATGTACACTACAGGGTGATGAAGATTTTTTTAAGGGGATTGCTTAATCTAGCTGGACATTTGAAGACCCCAGATTTAAGGTACTTATAAGTACCCCATGTGCATGCATGAAAAAGTTAATTGTTAAATTTGAGAAGCTCATGAACAATGAATGTATTTTCTGCTTTGCAGAACCAATGTCAGATTGGAGTTTTACCATTGGGAACTGGAAACGACCTAGCAAGAGTTCTTGGATGGGGATCAGCGTGTGATGATGATACCAATTTACCACATATCTTGGAGAAATATGAAAGAGCAACAACAAAAATGCTTGATAGGTTAGTATCAATGATATGTTGCAGTGAGGTACAAGTCATTCTTCTTCAAATGCTATTTTTCTTATTTTTATGAGAGAAATCAAGTCCAGATTCCCAGATTACATCAGTGATAGGTAACTTGTATGTCCTCCCGTAGTAGGATGCTCTCTGTTGCTAAAAATTCACTTTGTGTATGTGTGTATTTGCTGTTTAATAAGGATTTCCTTATTTTTTTGTTGATAGATGGTGTGAGAAAGGTATTGGGGAGAAAGACCCGTGAGTTACAAGAAACATGGGAGTACACGCGATAAAGTTGTGAATGGTACACTATTTTTATATAGGGATTGCTGTGTACTGTTGATGAAACTTCTTGTAGATGTATGAAATGGATTATGTTGCGTAAGTTTTCTGGATGAGTGGGTCATCCACAGTTCACTAGTTACCCTTAATGCCGGAGCGGTAAATAAAAAAATGACTCCCGTTGTGCCGGAGTGTTTTGAGAGTGAGCGCGTAAGCGGAAAAAATTTATTTTTTTTCAAAAAATCACAGCGCGCTTAGTTTTCAAGATTAAGATTTCATTTTTGGCTCCTTTTTTTGTCATTGCTTGAAGTTGTTTTAGTATGCAAACCATCAGAAATTGAAAAAATTATCATTATCATATATAAATAATGCGATATGTGATAGCGCAAAAAAACGAAATTTCATATATAATTGTATTCAAATCGCGCTGTGCGCCAAACGGTTAGAGGTAACAAGTTACTTTTTTTTCGTTGTAATGTGCACTAAATTGCGATCATTTTGATATATAACACATTGTAAAACGATAAAAGCAACACAGAGAAAATATTATCACAAAATGATGCATGAATTCGTAGCGCGCGGATGTAAAAAAATAATTTTTTTAAAAAAATTCACCAATAAATCGATAAATTATTGTTATATAGAGACTTGCAATTTGTTTCAAATGAAGGAAAATGATTGAATATTACGATATTGTAAGAGTTTTAGCTTAAAACAAATGGCCAGTTTTCGACCATTTTCCGAACGAGTTAAAGTTGACCGAATGTCGAATTTTTGTTTAAAATTTTTTTTTATATGCAAATATAAAAAAAATGAGAAATGCTACAACCTTCCAATAATTTTTGTTATATTGTGCATGTTTTTGCGCACATTTTCATATATAAAACTCTAAAAAAAGCGTATTATGAAAATGCTCAAATATTAGGAGAATGTGACCTACGCGTTTCTGAGATTTTCGGCCGAGAATCGGCGCGCGGACGGAATAAAATTTTTTTTTCAAATATTCACCATAAATCGAGATATTGTTCTAGAGACTTGCAATATGTTTTAAATTGAAGATAAATGATTGAATATTACTAGACTGTAAGATTTTTATGTTACAAATGCGTTTTTTTACCATTTCGGTTGAGTCAAAGTTGACCGATCGTAGTTTTTTTTCGTACTTATCGTACTTTATATGCAAATATTTCTAAAATGATAAATGCTACAACTTCCAATATTTTTTGTTATATTGTGCACGTTTTTTGCGCACATTTCCATATATAAACCTCTAAAAAAAGCGTAATATGAAAAAGCACAAATATTAGGAGAATGTGACCTACGCTTTCCGAGATTTTCGGCCGAGAATTGGCGCGCGGACGGGGGAATAAAAATATTTTTTTTTCAAATATTCACCATAAATCGAGATTATTGTTCTAGAGACTTGCAATATGCTTTTTTAAAGTGAAGATAAATGATTGAATATTACTAGACTGTAAGGTTTTTTATGTTATAAATGCGTTTTTTGACCTTTTCGGTTGAGTCAAAGTTGACCGATCGTAGTTTTTTTGTTTTTTTTCGTACTTATCGTACTTTATATGCAAATATTTCAAAAATGAGAAATACTACAACCTTCCAATATTTTTTGTTATATTGTGCATGTTTTTGCGCACATTTCCCCATATATAAACCTTTAAAAAAAGCGTAATATGAAAAGGCTCCAAATATTAGGAGAATGTGACCTACGCGTTTAGGAGATTTTCGGCCGAGAATCGGCGCGCGGAGGGGAAAAAATATTTTTTTCAAAAATTCAACATAAATCGAGATATTGTTCTAGAGACTTGCAATTTGTTTTTAAAAATGAAGATAAATTGATTGAATATTACTAGACTGTAGATTTTTTATGTTAAAAATGCGTTTTTTGACCTTTTCGGTTGAGTCAAAGTTGACCGATCGTAGTTTTTTTTTTTTTTTTCGTACTTATCGTACTTATATGCAAATATTTCAGAAAAGCTAAATGCTACAACCTTCCAATATTTTTTGTTATATTGTGCATGTTTTTGCGCACATTTTCCATATATAAAACTATAAATAAGCGTAATATGAAAAGGCACAAATATTAGGAGATGTGACCTACGCGTTCTCGGATATTTTCGGCCGAGAATCGGCGTGCGGAGGGAATAAAAATATTTTTTTCAAATATTCACCATAAATCGAGATTTGTTCCGATACGTTTAATACAAACCCTCGGTCCTTTAACAATAGGAAGGAGCTAGCGGCAGCTGGAACGGTCGTAAGCTTCGAACAAGGGGAGGAACGGTAGTTAACTGCTTGTCCGGACAGTCGCGCGCCGCGCGACTGGGAGGTAAACAAATCACTTTTGCTTCGGCCGCGGGTGTGAAGGACGTGTTCGTCATCGCTCTCTGCCCGCTTCATCGTCGTATGCTTTTGTTTTATTGTGTTTTCTACTAATGGTTTGTTTGACTTATGAAAATGAAACTTGTAAGTAACACTGTTTTCATTTTCATTACTTAATTGTGAACCAACATGGAGTAATCGCCGTAGATGCGGCGATTTCCTCTCTTTTTCATGAATTGAACCCTTGAATTATGTCTCGGTGCCGAAGGCTGCGGGCGCGCTCGCGCCGAGTCATGTATTTTGGCGAAAGTGTGTATTGAAAAATGTAAGTACTCTTTTCATTATATTTTTGCCCTGTGCGTTCGTTACCGAGAGTGTGATTGCGCTCGGCACGAGCCTTTTAATTTTGTATAATAGAATGCAATGAAAGTGGATTCGCAATTGCAATATTCTTTTCATTTTCATTTTATTTTATTTTGCATGAAAGATTTAATTTGGATCAATTTTTCGTTCTTCTATACCCGGGAATTGATCCTTACGATTTTTTTATGTTAAAATGAAATCGCAAGTGCAGTATTCTGTTTCATTTTCATATATATTTTATGATAGCATCATATTATTGGATCAAGTTTCCGTTCTTACCCGGGAATTGATCTTTTCCCCTTTAAGTTCTATGAAGTGAATCGCAAGGGCAGTATTCTGTTTCATTTTCATATTACTTTTCACTGCTGTGCGGGGGTAGGGGAAGCGAAGGTCTGCAGGAAGTCGTCGGAAAGCTCTCCCGCGACTCCCTTGGTATCCGATTCTTCGTCTTCCTTCCTGCCCCCCGCTCAGCTTCTTCGTTGTATTTTGTATTTGGGGTCTTCCTTGCGTTCGGGGTGGGGCATGTCTTCCCCCGTGCGTGAGGGAACCCCTCTTACTAATCTATCTATGTTACCGCAGGTGCTACATCCGTGGGAGACAACCTTGGACAGGTATGGACCACCGCGGAGCAGGGCGTGCCTAGCATCCACGGGCTGCTGCAGCGTCTAGCGAGGTCTGGGGCGGTCCTCCACTACTACCACGGCCGCTTATGCTGATCCCCCCCAAACCCCCCCTCCTGGTCTACACTCCATGCTGTGTCGATGACGCCGTCTGCCGCTACTAGGGCCGCAGCCGTACCGAGGTGGAGTTGCCGCCGCCGCCTGTTTTTCTTCGTGTTGCCTGCCCCAGACTTCCGCTGTTCCAGCAGCTCGCCCCTGGACCAGGCCGCCAGGACCCAGGTTCCGCTGGCTGCCGATGATTCTACGAGGCGATCGCTGGGCCTGCCGTACCTGCCGCTGATGTGATTCCCCGCTGTTGGCTTGGCTGTCCCTTCTGGGTCTACCGCTGCCGCTGTTCCTGCCGCTCCTGAGCTGGTTGCTGTTCCTGTCGCTCCTGATTACTGTGCCTGTCCATGCTGGTCCTGCCCACGGTGTGTCTTCCCCAGTCCCAGGTCCTTCCGGACAGGTGGCAGTTCGGGCCCTGTTGCTTCGGCAACTGCCCCCGGCTCCCTCCTGGATGAGGACCTGATGACTGGTCCTGGGCGAGCTGACGAGGAAGAGGAGAAGAGGAAGCTGTCATCTTCGTCTTCATCGTCTGCTGTTGCCTCTTCCCTTCGACTTCTAAGGCCCATAAGCCGAAGAAGAAGATGCTTGGCCTTCCCCCCTAAGAAGTCTCCTTCGGGAACTTCTAAGGGCCCGTCCCACCCCGGTGGGACGGGGGGTCCTTTTGCTGGTCCTCCTGCGTCTTCGGGAGCGGGGCCCGTCTCCCCTTCCCTAAGGAAGAGATAGACGGGGACCAGAGGAGTATCGGTTAGCTCTGGTACTTCCTCGCCTGGTGCTAGCGGCGATGCCGCTACGCCAGGTTCCGGCTCGGTCTCGTCGTTCGCGAGAGATCCCGAGTGTACGTTTCTCCCATCGGGAGACCGTGCAGCCAAGTTTCGGCGCCAGAGTTCACTCGGCGCCAAGACGCGGCACGGAGCAGAAGGCTGGTGAGAGGACGCCTCAGGTGACTCTTGCCAGGCCAGCGGCCGCTCTTGCAGCGACCAGCTGGTAACCCGGGTTTTCCCCCCTAAGAAGGCCTCCTTCGGGACCCTTCTAAGGGCCCGTCTCGCTCCGGCGATTCGGGGAGCTCTTCTGCTGGTCCTCCTGCTCCCTCGGGAACAGGGCCCATCTTTTTCTTCTAACCAAGGAGAAGAAGACGGGGACCAGAGGAGTACCAGCTTCGGCTGGCACTTCCTCGCCTGGTTCTAGCGGTTCTGCCGCTAAACCAGGATCCGCCTCGGCTTCTCGTTAGCGAGAAGTACCGAGTGGACGGTCTCCCGCGGGAGACCGTCCAGCCAAATTCTTGACACTCGAGCTCGCTCGCCGCCAAGACCGAAGCGCGGAGCAGAAGACTGGCGAGTGTCGTGCAGACGACTCTCGCTAGGCCAGTGGACGCTCTCGATGCAGCGACCAGCTGGCTGCTCGGGTGTTACGTGACGGTCGCTGACCAGCCACGGGTTGAGGCGAGGAAGGGGTCCCCGCGGTCGTCGGTACCAGCCACGGCTGGTACCAGCGGCTCGACGCGCCGAGAGGACGCTCGCCGGTCTCACCGCGACAACGAGCCTAGCAGGTCACCTGACGCCGCTCCCATCGGGACCGGGCGGAGACGGTAACCAGCAACAGCTCGCCTGACGCAGAGATCAGTGTCGACGTTCTCAGCCGAGCCTCTCGCCCCAGGCGAGCGGCAAGGCTAGGCCTGCTGCTCGATCGCCACTGCGGGTGGACGATCAGCAGCAGCCCTCCAAGCACGCTGGTCCTGCCACGAGCTAGGGGGGGAGCGTCAGGTCTGCCTCTCCTGTACCTTCAACCTCCTCGGGCTGACACAGGGAGGAGCGAGGTACCTATGTGATACGCGAGAGGTGCGCGCTCGCGATCCCAAGCTATGACGCCGTATGGACCAGGCACGGTTCTAGGACCGACCAGGACATACGGCGCAAGTAGCTGGAGGCGACCGTCAGGGGTCTGCCGCTGTTCCTCCTTCTGAAGGAGGAGTATCTCGGGATCTGTTCTTGTTGGAGGGACTGGACGGTCCCTACTCCGCAAGACACGGTTGACTCCCGAGATATAGAGGAATTTGCAGAAGTCATTAAGCTGATTCGTCAGCATAATGACCTTGCGGAAGGATTGCCGCTCCCACCAGCAGAGCCCACGTCTCTGCTCGAGTCGTTTTGGGGCCCGAGAGGGAACCCAAACCGACGGTGGGTCTGCCGTGATCGGAACTTGCCGATTTCTGTCTCGAACCAGAGTCTCTCGTCTCCGGACAAGAAGGCTCTCTCAGTTCTGGCCGGTCGATCAAGCTACTTTCCACCTCCTCTACTGCGACAGCGGCGTTTCTACGTGTCTTCGGACACCCGTATTTGAATACTCCTTGTCGGTCCTCCTGAGAGGTTTCGACCTCGACGAGGACTTGAATGAGTCGGAGGACGGTATCGGCTCTCTCCTGTCAGGTGTCGATCAGCCCCACCCACCCAGACGACGTTCACAGTGGCGGCAGACCCTTACCTACAGTGAGAGTTCGTAACCCTCCGCGGGAAAACGTTTTTTCCCCTCCTCCATGACGATGATTACGTTTTCCCAGACTCTGAGAGGCCATCGCCGCAAGGCGATGGCTGTTCCTACTCTTCTCCAACTGCTAGTTCCACTGGGAAGGCGAGCGAGTATCCAATTCCTCCCCCATTCCCTCTCTCCTTATGTTACGAGGGAAAGGGGAGGGTATCCTACAGAGATTTCTCTGTAGGATCCCACGTTCGGGACTGCGCACCGGGGGGGGGGACCTTCGGGTCCTACCTGACGTAAGCCCCGGTCGTTGAGGAGGAATCCTGCCCCATTCTCGATTTCTACGGGAATCGAGAGGACCACCAGCCGATATCGTTTGACGAATTCGGTGGGGGTTTCGCAGACTGCTTAGAATTCTACGGAATTTCTAACGCATTCAGTGTTCGAGTTTTACGATCTCCAAACACTTACGCGAGACACGGTCCAAAGTGAGCGAGACGAGAATCCCCGATATACACGATAATCGGGAACCTCGCCTATGCTCGAATTCCTGGAATTTCTAGCATTGAAGAAGAAGGCTGCTGCTGAAGAAACTATCTCACAGTAGGCGACCAACCTGGACTAGAGAAGATCGGACGGGAATATCCAGTTGGCTTGAACTATCGTCTTAGTATTCTGTTCACCATTGAAGCTTTTCCCTTCCTTCGGCGGAAGACTTCTCCTTCACTCTTCTTTGATAGAGATCGAAGGTGGTCGATCTCCACTCCTTATTTTTTTTTGTTTTTCTTGAAGGAAAAGAATTTAGGACGGAGATCGTTGTTCAGAATCCTACAAATATACTACGTATATTAACCTCGCGACATGATTCTACTAAGCAGTTGAATTGTCCGAGGGGTAGGCGCATATCCTAGTTAATCTACGGATTGCGACTTATAAGAGAAGTATTCTAATTGAACTGCAACTCGGGGTTGCCTGCAACCTCCCAGGAGTTTTCAGTTTCAATTTTATATACTTATGGTTTTGTCATGACAACACCATTTCAACGTTTATATTTACCGAAATTCGTTTCGCCTAAATATAATTGCTCGAGCATATCTTTTATGCTCGGTAGTTCTAGCCGAACGCATTCCTTCATGGAATATGGATTACCTGGCAACTCAGGATAACGAGTCAGCGAGAGCTCAGGCTCAACTACTGCGTATTGAACTGCCTGATAGCAGCTCAGTATCAGCTGGGCCTCCGATATGCACGGTCATGTATGTCTCTCTCTGCCCTGCTTTGATTGACTACCGAACCGTATCTCTGCCCAACAATCATGGAACTTAGGTCTCTGATTAACGGGGATTCTCGCAATAATGAAGGACCATCTACTGCTGTGACGCTAGATTTCCATCGCCTTCGACATTGCGAGAATTTTCAACAGAGATATCTCTTGGACTCTTTCATCTTTCTGTTTACCGCACGGTAACAGAAGTCTGTACAAGTCTCCCGCTGCATCGCACTGCGATAATGCGAATGATTTTGCAGACATCTGAGTTTGTCTTCAAAATATCTCTTATTCGTAGGTGTACAATTGTTCATTGTTCAACCACGAATTACGAGATGTGTCAGAAGACATCGCCTACTCTCCGACCTGACAGCTCTACTTCCAAAATGTTCAGCCCATGAGAAGCAGTTCTTCAGGCGGCTTTCCCTGTGTTTTCATTACTGAAGAACGCCCCGCTTTCATTGCAACTACGACTTCTCACCGGACAGCAATGAAATAGCGGTTAGCGTTTTCAGTCATTTGTAAGCACAGGTTATGAATCTTGAGAATCCTTCTCTCGATTCATATGTGAAGACGTAGGTTGCATTCAATATCTACCTTCGTCTTCAACGGTACATAGTGTTGTTTCTCCTTAGCTGAGATTCAACAACCATGAGATGTTTTACCTTCAGGGACCTCGGTCTCTAGAAGGCAATTGACTTTCGCCTGTTGGGACATGCCTTAAGAGAATCATCACCTCGCTGTCCGGCATTGGTGACAAACAAATACATTATTTGTTTGGTCTCTCGGCATAACCCTTTAAAGGCGAAAGGTCACGTGACTTACTCGGATGCTGACAACTTGCCTCCTACCGAACGCAGTCAGTCGGCGGCTGTCAGAGCGGCCGAGTCAGTTACGAACTACGCTGTTGACTTAGTTCGGTTGTTACAGAGCAATCATTACTTCGTTTAATAGCTTGTCACAGTACCCATACCATTGACACCCACCATGGAGTGTCGGTGTCCTATCCACTACCGAGAACTTCGCTGCATGGGGATAGGAGGATGCGAGAGGACTTCGTGGCAAACGGACAGACCAGTATGGGTACTGGACATCACCGAAGTAGAGAAGAGGGATAGGTCATGCGACTATTTCCTTCTTTTCCTCTGAGGAACTAGCATGACTTCTCCTGCGAAGTCAAGCATCCAGGGGATGGGGATCCGTGACGCTCGATTTTTTTTTTTGGTACCGAACTTCGTAGCGAGACTCAGAACCCTTCGGTCCCCCTGACGATTGGTTCGAGTCGTTCACAATCCCCTCCCTCCAATGGACTTCACCGCCTTCGATGCGAAGGAGATGCTGCCTTGTCCGCAAGAACTTCTCCGTGGCGCAGGTACTGAAGGCAGGGGTCTGGTCACCAGACCACATGCCCTTCCTTCTACCTTCGGGATATTGCCCACAGGTCCTTGGATCTTTTTCCTTGGGACCCGTGGTGGCTGCTCAACACGTTGTGTAGCGAACCCAGACCCTCGCAGGCTGAACAGCATCGAGTCCTGGTGTGACCATAAGAATGGATGAGTGAATGAGAGTGTGACTGGCTCCTCTTCCCATCTTTTTCTTCCCCTCTACCTGTGGTTAGAGGGACACGGTCGTCACCCTAGCTGGATAAGGACAAGATGCAGGTGAGCTACTCACAGAGCCCCATCCTATCCCTTTCACATAGGGATAGGAGCGTATATCCACCCCACTCCTCCAACAGGGGGAGGAAGTGGATGCCAGCTTGAGACAACCCATACTTTATGTTGCCTCTTGCAAACAGGAACAAGTTCTTGCTTGCTGGTACGAAGAGATACGCTTGCCTCTCTCTTCTTAGTACTCGGCCCAGAGGTCTGACCATTGATCCTGCGGTGCACACCCCGATCAATCGGACAGAGGCTTGGATCCCTCCCTCGCTCTTACGACCAGGGAGGCATTCCAGGGATGGACGAACACCAGTCTGTTCATCAAAGACTCAGATTCCTCCCACCAGAAGTGAGTCTTCCTATTGTTAAAGGACCGATGGTTTGTATTACGTATCGGAACAAATGACAATTTGTCGAAAATTGCATTTTTCCTAATAAACTACAAACCTGAGGTCCTTTACATATAGTCCCTCCTCATGCCACCCCTCCACTCTGCGGTATTTTGCATGGGCCAAAAGCAAAAGTGATTTGTTTACCTCCCAGTCGCGCGGCGCGCGACTGTCGGACAAGCAGTTAACTACCGTTCTCCTCCCCTTGTTCGAAGCTTACGACCGTTCCAGCTGCCGCTAGCTACTTCCTATTGTTAAAGGACCTCAGGTTTGATAGTTAGGAAAAATGCAATTTTCGACAAATTGTCATATTGTTCTAGAGACTTGCAATTTGTTTTAAAGAAAAAAAAAATGAGGGTAAATGATTGAATATTACTAGACTGTAAGTAATTTGCTTACCCAAAAAGATTTTTTTTCTAATATATGGGTTATATATATTATGTATATATATATATATATATATATATATATATATATATATATATATATCTTATATATATTATAATTATATATATATGATTATTATATATATATATATATATTATATCTATATATATATATATATATATATATATATTATATATATATTTATATAAAGTATATATATATATATATATATATATATATATATATATATATATATATATATATATATATATAATATATTATAATATTATATATATATATATATATAATCTATATATAGTATATATATATATATATATATATTATTTATATAATATATATATATATATATATATTATATATATATATATATATATATATTATATATATAGATATTAATATATTAGATATATATATATATTATATATATATATATATATATTATGATATATATATATAGTATATTATATATATATATATATATATATATATAATATATATATTATATATATATCTATATATATTTATATATATATATATAGATATTATATATATAGATAATATATATAATATATATAATATATATATATATATATATATATATATATATATATATATATATTATCTAAAATATATATATTATATATATATAGATATATATATATATATATATATATATATATATATATATATATATAGATATATATATATATATATATATATATATATATATATATATATATATATATATATATGGGGGTATATATATATATATATAATATAATATAATATATATATATATAATATATATATAATATATATATATATATATATATATATATATATATATATATATATAATAGATATAATATATATCTATATATAATTTTTTTTTATTAGTAAAATATATATAGTTGACATTCTTCGATTCTGGTACCAATACAATAAATAAAAGGAATGCAGGTGACACTTCTCTTTTCGCATACAATGAAATGTCTTATTATTATTTTATCATGCACACATTCAGATATATAAAAAATTGTAATAAATATAAAATAAAACTAAATATAAAATAAATGCAGAATACTCACTCGTAATCCTGACTCTTCGTTCTATTCTTGTTTTCTCTCCCTCCTCCATTGAAGAGTCTTGCATTTTTTTTCCACTCGACATGACAAGGTACAGGTGGAGGAGGGGGACGCGCGACCTTACTGCTGATGGAGCCGGCGGCCCCGTGCGCCCTCCGCTGTCGGTTTTAGGGGCGCGCTCCAATACATGACCTTAGTGTGGTACTTTCGGTCACACTCCCCTATCCTGCAAAGAGCAACTTTGCAGAGACGACAGAAGAACCGGGTGTCTCTCCTTCTGCCATTCATATGGCACACCCGGCACCGTTTCTGCCTTCGCCCTTCTAAGGCCTCCAGTATGTGTTCCCCTGGCTGCAGCCGACACGCAGGGTCCACTACCCGACGAGAAGCGGTGATGGCGGGGGGGCCGGCAGCAAGAGGGGCGTCGTCAGCAGGGGCGGCGGCAGCAGGGGCGTCGTCAGCAGGGGGCGGCGGCAGCAGGGGCGTCGTCAGCAGGGGCGTCTGTCAGCATGGGGCGTCGTCAGCAGGGGGGCGGGCGGCAGCAGGGGCGGCGGAGGTCGAGCGAAGTTGGCCCTCCTATCTGCCCTTTCCTCTAGGGGCAGATCTGCAGCTCGGGGCAGGGGGTCACGTTATGGAATGGCCACTCATCGGGATCGAAGTTGATGAGGGCATTCCCGGCTACCTCTAGGAACTGTATGTGGGTCAACCTCGGAAGATTGTCACCACGGTACCCACAGTACAGTATGTAGGCATTTTGGAGGGCCAACTGAAGGATGTATTTGAGGAGCTTCTGTGTCCACCTTCTGGTTCTCCCTGGCGAAGGGATAGTACTGGATGAGCTGATCAAAGAGATCAACTCCTCCCATGTGCCTGTTGTGTGCCCAATGACAGTAGGCCGCTCGGTACGAAACTCCTCCAAACACACAATTCGGCCCTGTCGACGTGTCTTCTTCCGCTGTACGATCTCTTCTTGGATGGGTTCATGACTCGTCGTAATCATGGGGACGAGTCGGACACCCTTCCAACGAGATGAACGAAGAGCGCCTTGTTCGCCTCCTTCCGGCCGCCACTCTGTCTCTCCTCTTGCCAGGTGTTGCGGATGACTAGCGAACCTCTTGAGGACATTGGGGGCCCCCACGCAAACCAATCGAAGGGGTACCCCACTGACGTGAACACCTGCTTCCATACAGTTTCCTGAGGCAGGGATACCGATTTATAATAATTATCCATAAACAGGTGATATCCCTGGTTACGGAAACGTCCCACAAGGTTGAATACAGTGTCACGCAGCGTGGAAAAGGCCCCGGTATACACTGAAAGTCCACAACGTATCCAGTGTTGGCCTCGGTAATGAGAAAGAATTTCTTTACACCATATTTCTTTGGCTTCTTGGGGTTATACACTTTTATACTAAGACGTCCTTTGTAAGGCATCATCCCCTCATCCAAAGACAGGTTCTTTCCAGGAATCACGAGATTATAACACTGTTCAAGGATATAAATCCAAAACACTGTACGCACTAAAATGAGGCGATCACTGTTATTCCGGGGTATGGCCCTTCGGTTGAAGGCGTTGAAGTACCTGTCCATCGCCAGGAAATTATCACGGGACATAACGCCAGGCACATTAAGCATACATAAAAAATAATTTGTTCCGATACGTAATACAAAACTATCGGTCCTTTAACAATAGGAAGTAGCTAGCGGCAGCTGGAACGGTCGTAAGCTTCGAACAAGGGGAGAACGGTAGTTAACTGCTTGTCCGATCGTCGCGCGCCGCGCGACTGGGAGGTAAACAAATCACTTTTGCTTTCGGCCGTGTGTGGATAGGACGTGCTCGTCATCGCTCTGCCCGCTTTGTCGTTTGCTTTGTTTGAGTATCTGCCTCTTTTCCCTAGTGTGAATGAGAGAATGTTTGTAAGTACTTTGTATTGCATTTCTTTTGTTTTTCATTAATGATGAGTGATCAAGAAATGGAGATTTCGCCGCGCCCCCAGATCGCCCGTAGAGTGTGTCCCGGGCTGGAGGGCGTAGATGCGGCGGATTCAGATCATTTGTGGATGTGGATCCACACGAAGTTTGTACTCGTTGTCGGGGGCGAGAGTGCTCCCGCAACGAGCCATGTGTAACTTGTATGCATTGGTCCGAGGCGCAAGTGGGTGCTGTACGAGGGCAGGAAGAGACTTAGGCCGCCCACCAAGAAGTCATCCGGGCAAAGTCAAAAGTGACTCCTTTGGTAACGGACACTTCGTCCTCTTTCCTGCCCCCGGCCAGCCCCCACGTTTCGCGCCTTCCCCTGCGGGGGGGGGGGTAGCGGAGTCCTTCTCCTCTCTCGATCCGTCGAGTGTGGAGGAGGGCGCCCGCTACCCGGACGTCCAGTTGTACTCGGGGTCTTCCGTACGCTCGGTGGGGTGGGGTTCTTCTCCCCCTCCCCCCAAGCGTGAGGAAACCCCTCTAACTAACCCGACTGTTGCTTCCGCAGGGTGTGCCATCGACGAAGGACGACCTGGGACAGGTGTGGGGAGTCGCTGGGACTGCAGGGAGTGCCTAGCATACAGGGGTTGATTCAGCGGTTGGCGGGGTCGGCAGTGGTCACTCATGGTACAGTAACCACTACTACCACTACATTAACTACACCAGCATATGAGATGCCACCGCACTTGTGTATACACCCCATGTAATGTCGGTGACACCAACGGCTGCAATTCAAAAACCGATTGCTGCCGTGCCAAAGAGGACGGTGCCACCACCACCTGGTTCTTTGTATTGCCGACCCCGGACTTCCGCTGCCCCAAGAGTACCCCCCTGGACCTGAACCGCCAGTGCCGAGGATGACGGTAGCTGCGACAGGACGCCTGGCTCTCCCGTGGTACCTGCCGTGCCTGCCGTACCTGCTGCTGTACCTGTTGCTGTCCCTGCTGCTCATTCCCTTTCAGATAATGTTCCTGCTGTTCCTGCTGTTCCCGGACCTGTTCCTGTTGTTCCTGCTGCTGGTGGTGCTGTCACAGTCTCAGGTCTTTTCCGGACAGGTGCAGTCGGGCCCTGTTGCGTTCGGCAACTGCCCTCCCGCTCCCTCCTGGATGGAAGACCTGACGTCTGTCCTGCGGAGCCTGGCGAAGAAGAAGAGGAAGAGGAAGAAGGTGTCGTCTTCGTCGTCTTCTTCGTCGTCTGCTGCCTCTCCTTCCCCTTCGACTTCTAAGGCTAAACAGCCGAAGAAGAAGAAGGCTGCCTCCTCCCCCCCTAAGAAGACTCCTTCGGGATCTTCTAAGGGCCCGGCTCGCTCAGGTGAGTCGGGGAGCTCTTCTGCAGGTCCTCCTGTTTCCTTCGGGAACGGGCCCGTCTCTTCTTCTGCAAAGAAGAAGACGACGGGGACAGAGGTGCACCAGCCTCGGCTGGTGCGTCCTCGCCTGGTGCTAGCGGTTCTGCCGCTAAACCAGGTTCCGTCTCGGCTGCTTCTCGTTCGCGAGAAGTACCGAGTGGACGCTCTTCCACGGGAGACCGTCCAGCCAAAGTTTTGACGTCCGAGCTCGCTCGCCGTCAAGACAGCGGCGCGGAGCAGAAGACTGGCGAGAGTCGTGCACACGACTCTCGCCAGGCCAGTGGACGCTCTCGCAGCGATCAACTGGCTGCTCGGGCTGACGTGACGGTCGCTGACCAGCCACGGGTTGAGGCGAGGAAGGAGTCCCCGCGGCCGCCGGTACCAGCGGCTCGACGCGCCGAGAGGACGCTGGCCGGTCTCGACGCGACAGAGAGCCTAGCAGGTCACCCGTCCGCCGCTCCCGATGGGACCGGGCGGAGACGGTGACCAGCGGCAGCTCGCCTGACGCTAGAGATCGGTCTCGACGTTCTCAGCCGAGCCTATCGCCCCAGGCGCGCGGCAAGGCTAGGCCTGCTGCTCGATCGCCACCGCGGGTTGACGATCAGCAGCAGCCCTCTACGCACGCTGGTCCCTGCCAGCGAGCGGGGAGGGGGGAGCGTCAGGTCTGCCTCTCCCATACCTTCAACCTCCTCGGGCTATACCGGGAGGAGCGAGGTACCGAGGAGTGATCACGAGAGGTGCGCCGCTCGTGACCCGGCTATGACGCCGTATGGCTCAGGCACGGTTTTAGGACCGACCAGAACATACGCGCAAGTAGTTGGAGGCGACCGTCAGGGGTCTGTCGCTGTTCCTCCTTCTGAAGGAGGAGTATCGCGGGACCTGCTCTTGCTGGAGGGACTGGACGGTCCTACTCCACAAGACGCAGTAACTCCCGAGATACAGAGGAACTTTGCAGAGGTCATTAAGCTGATTCGTCAGCATAATGACCTTGCGGAAGGATCGCCGCTACACCGGCAGAGCCCACGTCCCGGCTCGAATCATTTTGGGGTGGGGGTCCAAGAGGGAACCCAAAATGATGGTGGGGTTACCGCGATCGGAGCTTGCAGACTCAGTCCTGGATCAGGTGGAGAATCTCGTCTCCGGACGGGAGGACTCGCTAAAATCCGGACGGTCTTCTAAGCTGGTTCCTCCCCCTCCACAGCGGCAGAGGCGATTTCTACGTGCCTTCGGAAGACCCGATACTGCCGAAACAGGTTAACCCGGAGTTAGCGAGGCTGACTCCAGGTGTGTCCCTGCAGCAGCTCCTGTCGAGAACCTATGGTTCTCGCAGCAGGAGGCACTTGCCCTGGAAATCTACCGCTATGGCAGCATTCCAGGCAGTTTCCTGGTTGGATTTGTGGTCCCTCACAATATCCAAAGTAGCGGCTGGCTCCGGGAGTTCTGCTCTCGAAGACGACGCTTCTTTTAGGAGACTGTGCCAGTCTGGAGGGAAGAGCGCTCTCTTACCCTCGCCCATCAGACTGCTAACCTGTGGGCCAACTTGGTTCTTCGACATAGGGACGCAGTCCTTACCCGAGTGACCAAGGGGGGCCGGGCGTGAGGCGGCACTCGGGCTTCGAAATGGACCAATTAGGAGTTCCCCAGCCTCTCTTTCCCGGAGAGATGGTGGACGCTGCGGTGGAGGCGGCGCACTGACGCAGTGACCGCTTAGTTCACCAGGCAGTCTCGAAGGTTACTGGGCATCTCGAGCGACTGCGGCCAAACCAAAGAGCTTGGCTAGCGCTTCCACGGCGGCGAAGACGGTTGCACCGTCCAAGCCCCGTGTGAAGACTCCTGCTGTTTCAACTTCTGCTAAAGAGGCCGTAACCAGCCCTCCTCCCAACCCTCCTTTCGAGGAGGGGGTGGGAAGAAGTCGAAACGAGGAGGGAAACGCTAGGGACGGCGTTCCCCCTCACCTGCTGCCGGAAGTGGGGGGGTGCCTGGCGAGCCATTGGGCGACTTGGCAGCGCTACGGCGCCGAGAACTGGATAGTAGACGTCCTTCGGGAGGGTATCTACTACCCTTCGAGTCTCGGCCCCCCCTCATCTCCAAACCGGTCCATCTACAGACCTATGTCCGGGGATCAGCAAAGGACAACGCTCTTCGACAGGAGATCAAGACCATGCTGGCGAAACGAGCTGTAGAAATCGTGGAGGACCAGTCAGGCCTTTGGGGCTTTTACAGCCGCCTCTTCCTAGTGGGAGAAGGCATCGGGGGGCTGGCGCCCGGTGATAGACCTCTCTCCCCTGAACCGCTTCGTTCGCACGACGCGGTTCACGATGGAGTCGGCACGCTCGGTGCTCGACTCGATCAGTGGGAACGATTTCATGCTTTCAGTGGACTTAAGGACGCGTATTTTTCAAATACCCATCCATCAGTCCTCCAGAAAGTACCTCCGCTTCATCTTCGACGGGACGGTGTACCAATTCAGGGCACTTTGTTTCGGTCTCTCAACCGCCCCACAGGTGTTCACGCGAGTGTTCACTCTGGTGTCGGCTTGGGCCCATTCGCAATGGTATACGTTTCTTCTGCGGTATCTCGACGATTGGCTAGTCCTGGCGAGCTCCCGCTCGCAGTTGCTACAGGACAGAGATCGACTCCTCAAGTTTTGTCGCGATCTGGGGATCGTGATAAACTACGAGAAGTCCGATCTCGAACCCAAGCAGAAGATGAAGTACCTGGGTATGCTGATAGACACGGTACAGCAGGGCAGGTCTTTTCCCGCAGACTTGCGTATCAGCAAATTCAGGGGAGGCGAGCCACCGGGCCGGTTCCTGTCTCGGCAGGAACAGGCAGCACAGCAATGGCAAGTCGTGATTGGCCATCTGTTGTCACTCGAGAAGTTAGTCCCTCACGGGCGTCTTCACCTGCGGTCTCTCCAGTGGAGGCTAAGGGAGAGTTGGTCTCAGGCCAAGGATCCTCCTTACTTTCCCGTGGCTATCACGGAACAAGGTGAGGCAGGACCTAGCTGGTGGCTCGACGACAAGAACCTCTTAAGAGGAGTGCCCATACGCACTCCCCCCCCGGAGATGCTTCTGTTCTCAGACGCATCGACCGAGGGATGGGGCGCACACCTGGAGGAGTTGCTGACTGCAGGTGTGTGGGGACCATCACGAGAAGCACCTTCACATCAATGTCCTGGAACTCAAGGCGGCGTTCAACGCTCTCCGAGAGTTTCAGGACCGCTTGGTGGGACACTCAGTGGTGTTGATGTGCGACAACACCACAGTAGTGGCATATGTCAACAAGCAGGGGGGCTAGTGTCTCTTCCGCTCCATCAGTTGACGGTGCAGGTGCACGAGTGGGCCACGGTCTCACTCGATAGAGCTGTCAGCACGCTACATTCCAGGCAAGAGGAATGTCAGTAGCGGACAAGCTCAGCCGTTGGGATCAGGTGATAGGGACCGAATGGTCTCTACACCAAGACGTGGCGGAAAGGCTCTTCAACCTGTGGGGGCGACTGGTCGTAGACCTGTTCGCCACCCGGCACAACAGAAAAAACTTCAGGTTTTTCTTTTCAGCCGTGCCGGACCCATGGGCAGCTGCAGAGGACGCTCTCCAACACCCCTGGGACAACCTCTTCGCCTACGCCTTTCCTCCCTTCTGTCTGATTCGGAAAGTGATCAGTCGAGCGCTGGTCACTCCAAATCTCAGAATGATCCTGGGGTGCCCTCCCAAACGGCCTCAAGCCGTTTGGTATCCGGACCTGCTGGCTCTTCTTGCGGATGCACCGAGAGAGCTACCCAGTTGGCACAACCTTCTAGCCAGACCACACGTAGAACGGTATCACCAAGCAGTCCAGTCCCTTCAACTTCACGGCTGGCTGTTATCCACCATCTCTTGCGAACGAGAGGCTTTTCTCGTAGCGCAGCAACAGAGATGGCTGGACACGTCCGACAGTCCTCTGCAGCTGTGTACCAGGGGAAGTGGGCCGTCTTCTGTGGTTGGTGTCGTAGACAGGGTCTGTCTCCTCTCAGAGCCACTCTTCAGCAGGTAGCGGATTTCCTCGTGTTTCTTCGCCGAGAGAAGCTCTTCAGTACCCACAGTTAAAGGATATAGAGCCGCCCTGGCTCTCGTCCTAAAACTGAGGGTACTGGACATCTTGAATTCGTTCGAGATATCCTTGCTAATGAGGAGCTTCGAAAGGTCTTGCCCACCCAGGGAACTCAGGCCCCCTGCTGTGGGATGTGACTCTCGTCCTTAGGAGCTTGACTCGAAGACCCTTCGAGCCACTCAGGAGAGTCGTCAGACAGGGATCTGACCCTCAAGCCCTCTTCTTGCTGGCCCTGGCATCGGCGAAGAGAGTAGGGGAACTACATGGTCTTTCTTATGATGTTAAACACACCAGAGGCTGGGGATCCGTGACGCTCGATTTCGTCCCGAACTTCGTAGCCAAGACTCAGAATCCGTCGATCCCTGACGACAGGTTCGAGTCTTTCACAATCCCCTCCCTAATGGACTTCACAGATAACGATGCGGATGAGATGCTGCTTTGTCCTGAAGAGAACTCGACACCTCAGGCCTGAGTGTCGACGCCTCTTCGTAGCACTGGGGTTACCAAGAAAGAAGTTTCCAAGAACACGCTTTTCTTTCTGGCTGCGTGAGGTGATCAGGAGAGCGTACGAGGCTGATGGTAGCGACGACATCCGTACGCTCGACCGAGAGCCCACGAAGTCAGAGGTATCGGACCTCCTTAGCGTTCCGTAAGAACTTCTCCGTTGGCGCAGGTCCTGAAGGCAGGTGTCTGGGCCAACCAGACCACCTTCACGTCCTTCTACCTTCGGGATATTGCCCACAAGTCCTTGGATACTTTTTCCTTGGGACCTGTGGTGGCTGCTCAACACGTTGTGTAAGCTTACCCAGCACCCGAGCAGGCAGAACAGCATCGATTCCTGGTATGACTGGGAGAATGAATGTGCGAATGAGAGAGTGACTGGCTTCTCTTCACATCTTTCTCTACCTCTACCTGTGGGCAGAGGATACGGTCGTTTACCACGCTGGAAGGGAGTCAGATGCAGGTAAGCTATTCAACAGAGCTCCATCCTATCTCTTTAACTAGAGATAGGAGTGTATATCCACCACTTTCTCCAACAAGGGGGAGAAAGTGGATGCCTACATGAGACAAACCCATTACTTTATATTTGCTCATGTAAAGGAAAAAGTTCTTACAATGCTGGTACGAAGAGATACGCTTGCCTCTCTCTTAGTACTCGGCCCAGAGGTCTGACCATTGATCCTGCGGTGCACACCCCGATCAATCGGACAGAGGCTTGGATCCCTCCCTCGCTCTTACGACCCAGGGAGGCACTCCAGGGATGGACGAACACCAGTCGGTTCATCAAAAGACTCAGATTCCTCCCACCAAGAAGTGAGTCTTCCTATTGTTAAAGGACCGATGGTTTGTATTACGTATCGGAACAAATGACAATTTGTCGAAAATTGCATTTTTCCTAACTATACAAACCTGAGGTCCTTTACATATAGTCCCTCCTCATGCCACCCCTCACTCTGCGTATTTTGCATGGGCCAAAAGCAAAAGTGATTTGTTTACCTCCCAGGCGCGACGATCGGACAAGCAGTTAACTACCGTTCTCCCCTTGTTCGAAGCTTACGACCGTTCCAGCTGCCGCTAGCTACTTCCTATTGTTAAAGGACCTCAGGTTTGTATAGTTAGGAAAAATGCAATTTTCGACAAATTGTCATTTCTCCTCCAATATTGCCTGACGTTTGACAGCAGGTGTCAAACCAAAATAAATGTGGGAGCCCCAAAAAATGTGCCATGTCAATGAGGTTGCAACCCTGCCAGTAATACGACAAGGTCGTCTTCAGCTCATACCGGCAGTACCGAGCGTAGTCCACCGTCCTCGTGTACCAGGTATTCCAGCAATCCCGCGTCAGGAAAAGCTGGATGAACCCCAAACAGTCAGGGGTACTGGTACGGGTCATCCCAGGGGTTGCCGTGAAGGGGTGCATGTTAGGAGGGGTGGGGTCCTCCGTCCACCCCTCGTCACTCTCCGACGACCGACCTTCACCTTGGCTGGCGCGACGAGCCGACCTTCTACGTGCCCGTGCGCGCGCACGCGCACGGGTGCGGGCACTATGCACACTACCCCCCCCACCCTCCCCCTCCTCCTCAGATTCCCCCTTGTATGCACTGAATTCGAGCTCACTTTCGGGATGTGAGCCTCGAACGGACATTGGGGGCAAATATTCATCCTCACTTCATCGGGACTGATGTCCTCATCACTCGATGACCATCCGCCATCAAAATGAGGACTTGCGACATGTTCCCGATCAAGCTCCGAAAGATATTCGTCTATGTCCCTTGGTTGGAGGCCTCCCAAATGCCTACGAATGCCCCTAAGGACGCCCACATGCTTCCTAGGGGTAACCAAAGGCATACGATGTGTTCCCGAAACACTTTCAGCCACACGTGGCCGCACAGAACGGCCTTGAGGCACGGGGTCATGCTGGGTGCTTGGCCCCTCGCCAGCATCCAGGTCCAAAACTCGCCTTACACGATCCCTTCCGACGGGTTTAAAACGCGCCTTTCACGGTTCACACGTCGTTGAAGACATATCTAGGAATGTCCTGTAGCAATACAAATGCTCAAAGTCTGCACAAGTCAGAAAAACATGCTTTTCACGAAAGATCGCTCTCGGATGGTGCGCTACTGATGCTGGCTGGAGCGAAGAAGAAGGGATATCGCGCATGCGCACCTGGGTCACGCTTCAAAACAAAACAACGGCCTTGATCCGTGAACTCCCAGCATTCCCCAAGGCGCGTGATTCAAAAGTTTTAGGCTGGTAGGCCTATAAGTATTTTTCCGCGAATTTTAAAAAATCTTTCGTATGTCGACGTAAAATACGTCCAGTCGGCACCCGACAGACAATTTATCTCGACGTAAAATACGTCCAGTCGGCGTTTAAGGTTAAAATGTGAATAACCTCAGAAAGCAATGTTGTAACCCACTAGTTTGTCCTCAGGCCAAGTCTATACATAGGTATTCATGAGTTACTTGACTAATTTTATTTTGTATGTTTTGACTTTTTTAGATTGTGTTCTGTAAATATAACGATTTTTTATTTCATCTTGGCAGTAGGAGGTTCCCTTACAAGCCATAGGAATTATGATATGAAGCTTTTATTTGTATAAAGTTTTTATTGTATATAATTAAAATGCTTTATTAACTGCCATTCATGCATAAAGCATAATCACTGGTGCAATTTAGCATTATATTATCATGATTTTTTAAAGAGTATATTTTTCCCATTTTAATTTTGCATAAAATTCAAGAGATTCTTTATCACTATTCTTTATTGATGTACATATTGTAGAGTTTCACTGATATATGTAAATTTTAGGAAAAATTTGGATGTCAGGGATATTTACACTAAATGTGCATGGAAGCTTAGGAAGTCTTTGGTATTTGTATTATGACAACAACCTATGTTGTGTTTATTGTATAATTACATCTTTTGATAATACAGTAATTACATTAATAGAGAATTTTATTAATTTGCTTATTATGCAAAGGATATGTTAGGTAAACTATTACGTTATGTTCATGTTATTTTTATGAAGTGATGAGCACTGAAAGTGCATCATTGTATATTTTAGGTGGAGCATCATGGGTTACGTGAGTCATGTCTCTTTAAGTCCTGAACACAAGTTGACTTCCCCATCTCTGTTGTCTCAAGTGGCTGCGTATGAAGATTCTGTCGGTGCTCATTTGGCAACACTGCTTCAGTCAGACCAACACTCGGTTGTCATCTCATCTGCCAAGTAAGATGTTTTCCTTTTATAGAGTAATTTATATTTTTGTACATGAACTTTCCTGTCAGGTATATACTTAGCTTTACGTCTCTGACGTCACGACAGAATTCAAAACTCGCGGCACACGCGACAGGTAGGTCAGGTGATCTACCTTACCCGCCGCTGGGTGGCGGCTGTAAGAACCAATCTCCCTTTCCAGCCAGAATTTTTCTGTCGCCGGTGACGACTACACCTTGGTTGTTACCTCCTGACAGCTTTGTTCGATACTCGTTGCCTTGGATTTATTTGGACTGACTTTCGGTGAAGTACCTGATCTTGTTGGCTTGGCATACGCACTTGTGGATTGTTTTTTGATATTGGTTTGGATTTTTCTTTGATTTCAAGATGTCTGATGTAGAGGTTAAGAAATCTTCTATGTTTAGGGTGTGCTCTATGGATGAATGCAAGTTGAGGCTACCGAAAGCTACGGTAGATCCTCACACAGTATGCTTGAAATGTAGAGGAAAAGAATGTTCTTTTGTTAACCCGTGTAATGAGTGTGAGAAATTGGATGAGGGTGATGGAAGGCTCTTTCTTCCTACTTGAAGAAGTTGGAGAAAGACAGGGTGAGAAAAGCTTCGTCTAGAAGTTCTAGTAAGTCTCGTATTAGCGAGGTAGAAGTAGACAATCCTGTTGTAGCATTAGATCCTTCTCCAGTTTCAGCTCCTGCGCCCTGCATCGAAACCTAAAGATACGACTTCGAAGTGGCAACCATGAGAGCACGATCCTTAGCATGGAGAAGAACGTTCGTTGCAAGGTAAGAGTAAATAGTGGCAAGGTGAATTGTGCAGTGACCCCAGTGCAGTGGAGGGTGCGTCTGATCAGCTCTAATGCTTCCAGGCCTAGACTCTTCCAGACTCCCAGTCCCAGTGGAGGAGGAAAGTCAACAGCCGCAGGAAGGTTAGGGAGAACTCCCACCGATCAGGCGTCCCCTCGGTAGATCCTGATGTTCGTACCCAGACTGCCCTTGTTCGCGCGAAGAAGAAGGAGGTATTGCGCCAATGCTTCTCTTCTTCTTCATCACCTTCGCCTAGAAGAGGATATAGCGCCTCGGATTCATCGCGACCGCTGAAGAGAGCCTGGAAGGCTCCTTGCGCCTTTCCTTCCAGCCCGGAATGTTTTCCGCCGAAGATCCTTCAATCTCCGGATAAGAGAGCCTCCTCTTTCATGGATTCTTCAAGAGACAGGATCTCTCCTTATGTTAGGCGCCTAGAGCCTGGTAGGCGCTACTCCCCAAGTAGACGCTCTCCCGCTTCCAAGCGCGGTGCGGAAGATAGGCGCTTTTCTCCTGATAGGCGCGGCTCTCCTATTAGCCGCTCTGTTCAGGACAGGCGTAAAGAGCCTGAAAGATATGTCTCGGCTGAGAGACTACCTTTTGCAGAGACCCACGAGTCTCGATCTAAGTTTGTGGAGCATGGTAGACGCCGGTCTCGAGTAGGCGATCTTCTCCAGGGATTCGCTCTCTGTAAGTAGGCGCCAAGAGCCTAGTAGGCGTTCTCCTCATTGTAGGCGCAGTTCGCCAGGCAGCCGCTCTCCTTTGGACAGGCGCATGGATCCTGTTAGGCGCCTTGAGCATAGTAGGCTCTCCTCTCCTAGCAGGCGCTCCCCTTTGGGACTCCCGGGAATCTAGGAGTAGACTTAAGGATCAAAGAGGACGCACTCATCAGAGTAGGAAGGACGCATTCGAGAGGAGCTCTCCCGAAGCTTTGGCTTCCCCTGATAGGCGCCAGACGGCTGCCAGACACTCCCTAGATAGACGCACTTCTTTAGAGAAGTGCAACTGCTCTCGTAAAGAAGCCGAGGGTTCTTGGTCGGTGGATGAAGTGGAACCTTCAGAAGAGGATTTAGTTAAGGATTCTTCGGTATCGTCCTATAAGATCCTTACAGATCTCCTTCTTCAAGAGTTTGGAGACTCCCTTACTCCCGTCGCTCCTCCGTCTCCTCTCTCGTTATTCTCGACTTCTAAGAAGACGAAGGTTTCCTCTTGTGTGAGGATGAAGCCAACCATCTCAATGAAAAAGGCTTGAGAGTTTGGTGATTGGCTACTTTCTAAGGAGGAGAAAGGGAATACTGTGTTTTCTTTCCCACCTTCCAAGCTTACGGGCAGACTAGGTTTTTGGTATGAGTCTGGAGAACCCCTAGGCCTGGGTGGGTTCCGTCATCTGCAGACGCGGACTTCTCTTCACTGGTGGATGCAGCACGACGCTCGGCTCTCTTGTCTGCTAAGACTACCTGGGCTATGAACGAGCTCGACCACCTGTTGAAGGGAATGTTCAGAGTCTTGGAAGTCTTCACTTCCTTGACTGTCTTTGGGGGTCTTGGCTTAAAAAGACTCGGGAACCCGGATTCTATTTCGCCCCCAGAGGATCTCAACAGTGTTTCTGACATGCATAGATAAGGCAGTTAGAGATGGATCGCAGCAAAGTAGCCTCCCTGTTTGGAGCAGGGGTTCTTAAGAAGAGAAATCAGTCTTCTGCTCTTTTCTTACAAAGTCCGTCTCGCATGCTCAAAGAGCCTCGCTTCTATATTCGCAGCTCTCGCCTCTTCTCTTCCCGAAGAAGATAATCCAGGACATCTCGGGATCTATCTCTGCGAAGGCGACTCAAGAACATGCTCGCGTCAGTCGGCAGGGAAACCATAGGACCTCCTTCCAGACGAAGACTAAGAAGGAGGACTCCAGCTAGACAGGAGCCCTTTCGAGGGGGCCCTCCTTCCTAGAGCCTCTACCTCTAGAGGTAATAGACCATTCAAGAGAGGTAGATCCTTCTCACGCTCTTCCAGAGCTAAGAAGTAGGGAAGTAGTCCGTCCAGAAACATCAGTAGGTGCCAGGCTTTCATAAGATTCTCGAAGCCTGGGCAAAGAGAGGAGCGGACAACTGGTCCCTCTCGATTATCCGGAAAGGATACCTGATTCCCTTTACGGAAAGACCACCGTTGACGACGACTCCGAGGGAGTTGGTGGCCAGTACAGGGATCCCATCATGAGCCTCGCTCTAACACAGGCAGTGGAACAAATGTTCGAGAAAGAGGCTATAGAGCTAGTGAGCGACCCATGCTCAGCGCTTTTACAACCGCCTATTTCTAGTTCCAAAAGCCTCAGGAGGATGGAGACCGGTTCTGGATGTAAGCGCCCTGAATTTCTTTGTAGAAAAGAGGAAGTTCGCCATGGAGACGACATCCTCAGTGTTGGCGGCTCTTCGTCCAGGGGATTGGATGGTGTCCCTAGATCTTCAGGACGCTTACTTCCATGTCCTATCCATCCTTCTTCAAGGAAATACCTCAGGTTCATGATGGGAGGAAGGATATTCCAGTTCAGGGCCTTGTGTTTCGGCCTTTCAACAGCCCCTCAGGTCTTCACAGGACTAATGAAAAATGTAGCAAGATGGCTACACTTGGAGGGAGTCAGGGTGTCCCTTTACCTGGACGACTGGCTAATCAGAGCCAAGTCACAGAAAAGATGTTTGGAGGACCTACAAAAGACCCTTTTCATGGCGAGTTCTCTGGGACTTTTGGCGAACTTTCAAAAGTCTCAGTTGATCCCCAGTCAAGATCGTATCTATCTGGGGATTCGGATGGTTTCTCTGGATTTTCGGCTTTTCCGTCTCCAGAAAGGATAGCCCGAGGGTCAGAGAAAGTCAAAGCCTTCCTAGAGAAAGACGTATGGACAGCGAGGGAGTGGATGAGTTTGTTGGGGACACTCTCCTCGTTGGAGCAATTCCTTTCTCTAGGAAGGTTTGCACCTCAGACCTCTCCAGTTCTTTCTACATCGAAACTGGAGGTGTCGTTCGCAAAACCTAGAGTTCTCCTTCGAGATCTCAAGAGAAATCAAGAAGGACCTCTCTTGGTGGGCGAACCCTGCTCAGATTTGCAGAAGGGATGTCCCTTCACATCCAAGAACCCCAACCAATTGTTTGTATTTCTGACGACGTTCGGAAACAGGTTGGGGAGCAACGCTCGGCTCAAGAGAAGTGTCAGGCACCTGGAAGAAAGAACAGGTGACCTGGCACATCAACAGAAAGAGCTGATGGCTGTTTGGCTAGCTTTGAAAGCATTCGAGCCCTACGTCCTAGCTTCGGCAGTACAGATCAACTCGGACAACACCACAGCCCTGGCATACATCAGGTAAAGCAAGGGGGACTCACTCCTTCTCCCTTTACGAGGACAGCAAAAGAACTTCTGCTGTGGGCAGAGAAAGGAAGATTTGTCTCCTTACCAGGTTGTACAGGGAGAAAAGAACGTCAGAGCAGACCTCCTAAGCAGGAAAGATCAAGTCCTGCCTGCAGAGTGGACTCTTCACGAGGATGTTTGCCAGGACCTGTGGAATCTTTGGGGCAGGCCTCATATAGACCTCTTCGCCACAGCCAAGAATGCGAGGATAGCCAACTACTGCTCTCCGATATCGGACCCGAGGCAGTGTCGATAGATGCTTTTCTCCTAGATTGGAAGGGCCTACACATGTATGCTTTTCCTCCATTCAAGATACTGGGAGAGACTCTCAAGAAATTTGCAGAATTGGAGGCAGCAAGGATGACGCTGGTAGCCCCGTTCTGGCCCGCACAAGTTTGGTTCACAGAGTACTGGAATGGTTAGTAGATTTTCCGAGAACATTACTACAGAGGATCGATCTGCTCAGACAACCCCACTTCGACAGGTATCACAAAAAACTCCCCGCTCTAGATCTGACTGGCTTCAGACTGTCAAAAGTTTGGTCCAGAACGAGAGGGTTTTCTGCAAGAGTTGCAACGGCTATCGCAGCAGACAAGAAGCCTTCTACCCTTAGAGTCTACCAATCGAAGTGGGACGTCTTTCGACAGTGGTGTAGGAACCATCACTTTTCCTCTTCCAGTACCTCTGTAACCCAAATAGCAGACTTCTTACTTTTCCTTAGGGAGAAAAGTGGACTGGCGGTATCAACCATTAAAGGTTATCGTAGCATGCTGTCTGCAGTGTTTAGGCACAGAAACTTAAACATTTCAGAAGACAAGGACCTCATGATCTAATAAGATCTTTTGAAACATCCAAAAAGGTTTCGCCAGAGATTCTGAGTTGGAATCTGGATGTAGTGCTACGTTTCCTGAGGTCCCCTAAGTTCGAACCGCCTCAGTCTGCCTCTTTTAGAGACCTCACGAGGAAGACACTTTTTCTCATGGCAATTGGCTTCCGCAAGAGGATTAGTGAACTCCATGCATTAGAAGGAAATGTGGGATTCAGAGGAGATGCAGCTATCTGTGCATTCCTACCTTCGTTCTTGGCTAAGAACGAGAACCCCCTCAAATCCTTGGCCTAGGAGCTTTGAAGTCCAAGGCTTGTCTGCCTTAGTAGGCGAGGAAGCAGAGAGGTCACTTTGCCCAGTACGAAGTTTAAAGTTTTATCTGCAGAGAAAGAAAAAACTTAAGGGCAATGATGTCAACCTTTGTGTGCTCTGTAAGAGATCCAAGGAGGACTCTTTCGAAGAATGCGCTTTCTTTCTTTATCAGAAGCCTGGTGAAAGAAGCACATGCGATATGTGATGAAAGTCAATTCAAACTTCTTAAGGTCAAAGCTCATGAGGTAAGAGCTATTGCCACATCATTAACTTTCAACAAAAAACATATCCCTGAGTAATATTATGAAGGCAACATTCTGGCTTGCAACTCAGTCTTCGCAAACCACTATCTGAGAGACGTCAAAATTACGTATGAAAGTGCTTCGCGTTAGGCCCGTACGTATCGGCGGATTCGGTGCTGGGGCAGGGAGCTGAGACATATCCTTTGTAGTATATATTTTCCCCTTGTTTAGGTTGTAAGTTTTTGGTTGTTTGAAAGAGCATGCGGGTAGGCATGTCTTTCATGTCGTATGTCTAACAATGATTAGATTGGTTAGGTGATCGGTTTATGTTTGAGCTCCTTGCAATGATAGTGGTTAGGTTCTGTCATATAAGTGGGCGAATCCCCTTTGACAAGATCCTGCTCGGATTCTATCAAGTAAGCGGATAACCAAATCCCTTGATAGACCCAAAGAGTCTGTCAGCTGTAGGTCACGCCCTCGCTGAAGCTCTTCAGGCAACGCAGACTCATAGACAGTAACTACGAAGTCTTCTGCCTAAACAGGTAAGAACCAAGGTTGTATTTTACATCCTACAACAAGTGTTGGTTTTCCCCGTTTTCCATATTTATATTGCTGTCTCTTTCCCTCCACCAAGGGTGTCAATCAGCTAAGTATATATTCTGAACGGAAACGTTCATGTACAAAAATGTTATTGTTAGTATACAATAAGGTTTTGTACATACTTACCTGGCAGATATATACAATTGATGGCCCGCCCAGCCTCCCCTCAGGAGACAGGTGGAAGAAAAAAGGAAAAATTCTGGCTGGAAAGGGAGATTGGTTCTTACAGCTGCCACCCAGTGGCGGGTAAGGTAGATCACCTGACCTACCTGTCGCGTGTGCCGCGAGTTTTGAATTCTGTCGTGACGTCAGAGACGTAAAGCTAAGTATATATCTGCCAGGTAAGTATGTACAAAACCTTATTGTATACTAACAATAACATTTTCTTTGAAGCTTTTTTTTTATGTGGATTGTATTAGATCTTGAAATGTTGGAGCATCGTTTTTTGAACCAAAGTAAATGATATATTCTGAAATAAATAGAAAACCTTTTATATTTAATACAGTTTACTTTTATCTTTGGAAGTCTCAAAGGAAACATTTAACCTTTGCTAGGGGAGAGAAGGAAATAGTAAGGCTTTGTAATTTATGTTAGGCCTGTGTTTCAGTCTAGTCTTGCTACTCTAAACATGTCCTCAGATAAATGCTGATACACTAGTCAGCTAGCATTATTGATTAATAAACTTGCCTTTGTGATTACAAACATGGCAGGACATTTGCTCATCCCAGAATAGAGGGACCAGATCAAGATATTAAAATGTTTGCATAGACAAAACTGTACACCCCATCCTCCTCATGCTCTTGATAACGATGTCTATGCTTGAATCTTGTTCTTGGAGCTGGGAGTGCTCTGGAGCATTGTCTGGCTTATCCAGAATCTCAAGCTTGGCTGGAAAGCTAAGTCCCTTTCTGGTTATCTTGGAAAATGAGGTCCCCATCAAAACATACACATATACAGTAAAGAAAGAAGTCCTAGCAAAATATAGGGAACAGTGGTCAAGTTTGCAAATGAAAATGAGAAATGACTAGACAATACCGAGACTGATTAAGTTTATTTATATCTTGCTACACAGCCCAGGAAATCTCTCAGTTTTGAGTGCATCAGCTAAGTAAATTTGAGGATAATCTTGACTTGGAAAGTCTAGTCTAATTGTTACATTATTACCATACTTAAATAAGTATGGTAATAATGTAAAAATTAATGTGTAGTTCCCAACTACCAACCATTTTGAAATCCAATTCTGTGTGGAATCTAAACAGATTTAGAGCCCAGAAAAATTTGTGATGGTTTTCATAAGTATCAGTCAGGAAAGGTTACCTGTCATTATGATTTATAACACTATTTTGGAACCTGTACCATAATTTTTTGTATTTCAGTGACCATCATTAATCTGTTATTATTGTATATATGAAGTGTATTGAGGTAGACATACAGTGAAAGAATTGTACAGTCTTTCATTGATTTTGAAGTGTATGGATTTAAATGGTTTGCAGTACTTTAGTATTTTTGTCTATGTTGACATTTTTTTTCCTGACAGGGTTTTGTGTGAAACTATAAAGTCATTAATAATGAAAGTAGGCAAGAGTTGGAGTGAAGTATCAGGCATCGCAGGTGAAGGAGGCTCAGGAGACACGGCTGTGGTGGACGATTCGCTTTCTGCCAAGTGTGTGACTCTCAGTGATAAGCTAGACTTGCTCCTCCGTGCACTGCATGAGGAGAGTCTTGCATCCATGGCATCTGTTAGTACAAATACTCAAGAGGATTCTTCTGTTGTAGATGAGGTATGGGTTATATTTACTTTTATGCAGAGTTCATGTCCTAATACAGGTTACATAAATTAAATTAAATGAATTAATAGAAATGACATAAATGATTAAGATATATAATATGGTAACATAGTATGACTGAACAATCTTTTGTAAGATCATATAGACTGTAGTTGATGAGAATAGTTCAGCAGACAGGTATGAATCCTTTCATTTGACTTTATCCTTAGGTCTTTCTGCTTATGCTCTCAAGGGTTAGTGTATTATTAATTGTATACACTTTTATACACTGGGATAATTTTTCTGTTCTTTGTTTGGATATTAATGAAATTAAATGCTTAGTTAGATAGAATATGAGAAATGTAACATTAATACAGTGTGAATGAACAATATTTCGTAAGTTCTTTAACTTCATTGTTAATAAGAACATTTCAGTGGACAGATGAGTTGCTTTTGATTTATCATTTACAGATGTCTCAGTGTACCAACTGTTTTTTTTATTATTGTATTTGTTTTGTATGTTGATCAGTGTATCTTAAGGGAATGCAAATAAGATCTAGTTAAGTATCATGAGAAAAATGTCAAGATTGGTAATATCATAGATCTGAAATGACAGCATTAGCCATCTCTTGTGGTTATCTGTAGGAGGATTGACTGGTCTGCCTACTAAACGGTCTTTGCAGTGTCCCTTCAGTCCCAACTTTATTTCCTTCACATTTTCTTTCCATTTGTTCCCTTTGGTGGCCTCTTTCTTAACCGTTCAATCCTTAACTATTCTTGGTCTAATTTTCATTGCTTATTTAAGAAGTCCGTTGGTCATATCACCATGAGTCTAAAGATATGACTCATTGAGGTGATTAAACTTATTTATGATCATGATAATACTCTGTGGGTTATCACAAGAATCACGAAAGCTAACTTAAATGATATTCCAGCTCTGCCTTCTTTTGCTCAAAAGGACAGTCTTCTGTGTCCTGTGAGGACTTTTAGATTGTCTGTCTCCTTGTCTGTCATGTGTATGAGTTGTCATAATCAGTCAGTGGATGAAAGCCATCTTTCGTATTTGTTACCCTAGTTCATTTCTCATTCTTTTTCTGCTGCATCCAGAGAGATACTTGCTATGCTCAGTTTGTAGCTTTGTCATCCTTAAAGCTGGCTTCTGTTGTCAAAGGACCTGAGGTGCTACTTTATTATCTTTGCTAAGCCATAAAAGACTCTATTTGTCATTAAGGCCTATCATCACAGTTGACCATCAGTTTCACTTGGGATGGATTTGGATTATTTATCTTCATTTTGTTCATGATCATCTCTCATTTATCTGGCACATTTTAGGTGTTTAGTTCATGGAGTTACAGCTTTGATGCCTTTGTAGCTGGAGAGTGTTCCCCCTTGAGTTCATCTTCCATTGCAGACCTGTTGATTAAGAAAGTGTCCATTTTGTGGAGAATTCTTTCACTTGAAAATTTATTATTTATGGATGCCCTCTATATCTAGAAGTTTTTTGCCAACTCCGGGTCTTTATCCTGGACTGCACTAGTGGCAGCCATGTACTCCTTTTCTTGACCTCATCTGCTTTACCCTCTCTTCTAGATGGTGATTTATCTATTTATGAATAATGGTTTTGTAATAATTAATGGTGTTTTTAAAGTAAGCCTGGTGTTAACAAAGTCTCATTAATAATAGATTTCTGTGCCTTTGTCCCATCCCCACTCTGTAGATGGATATTGGCAAAAAAGAATGAAATCTGCATCGATGCATGGCTTTAAGGAGTTAGCTGGGCATGCAGAGTGGTATCTCTCTTTGAAATACTTTCTTCTATGTACATGGGCACATTATGCACAGCTAAAGACTATTTGTGATGATGGAGTTTGAGTAAAAAACTTGATTTATTGTAAAAACAATTTCTCCGGTTAGCCATACCTCTGATTTAAAATGATCCAAAATCAGTGTAAAAAGTTTTGTAGTATGTGAGAGAGTTTAAAGTTACGATTATCGATTGAATAACACTGTTGAAATTTTTTTTAGCAGAGCTGTGTTGATAACTTTATTTGTATATTATTGTAATATCAACCTAGTGGACTTATGTACGTACATGCTAGCTACCATACTGTGTTTGTTTTTCAGTATGGTACCATTTTAGATGTGATACATTTTAGACATAAAGATCTGGAAAATATTCTAGTGCAGGCTATAATGCAGGGACTTTGTTAATTATCAGAAATGCCAGACCCAATAGTGTTTGTTCAGTTTAGGTTTTACTGTAATTACTATTTTTCATTTATTGTTTATAGCTTATATTACTTTGCAGAGTCCCGAAACAAGCCTAGATCTAGATAGTGAGGATAAAGTTAGTATAGAAAAAGAAGAAAAGAACGCTTCCAACGCACAACATCGGAAAAGACACAAAAGGGTGAGTGTCATAAATGACCATGATTTGAATCATATGGAAGTTGGAGTGTCCAGTGTTTCATGATTTTTCAATGTTTAAATATTTTTTTTATATTTACATTCTGTGTTGAACATATTATCTACAAGTTTTTCCTGCCATTTCATGTTTGATTTTTAGTATGATGATGGCATTTTCTCTTCTAGTGAGTTATATGAACAATAATTGAAGGGAGAAGAAGGAATTGAATGTAGTGTTTGTTTGGTAAGAGAGAATATAAGAAATGATTTCATGTGAAATAAATATTTCAAATAATTCTTGAGTGATTATTAGTCGTCTTGAAAAGATTTTGCATAATTATAACATTGAAAGGGAAAAGTGATGCGTCACTCCCAACTTTGGCTTGATTAGAAGTTTAATATGCTATTAAAATGTAAGGTATCAGTCTTTCTTCATTAATTGCTAATATCATTTGGAAAGTTTTCAAATGATGACCCTGTTGGGAGCTTAATATAATCTTATTGATAATGTGCTCTTCATATGAGATGGATTAGACATCTTTTTCTTTACCTCTGAGTTTTGAATTAATTTAGGCTTATTGCATTTCTTCACAGCAGTTTGTTGTTTGCTCAGGCTGCACGGTAATACCTCACTCTTAGGCAATTCGAGCTGCACGAATTCACAATAGTGCAAACTTTTCATTAGAACCTAACTAATTATCATACGCAATTTTTCCCAGCCATGCGAACGCAAACGCAACTTTTTTGAATCCTCGAGAAACCCTGCAAAAGTGGTTGTTTAATTTTCTATGTAACAAATCTCTCTCTCTCTCTCTCTCTCTCTCTCTCTCTCTCTCTCTCTCTCTCTCTCTCTCTCTCTCTCTCTCTCTCTCTCTTTTACTGAGATGAGAGAATTTTTATGGTAACATGTATGAACTATGTTTATTGATATTTTCAAATATTAATAAGATTAAATAATAATAATAATAACAATAATAATACTTATAACTGTAATTACAAAATTCATGTGATAGTATTTTAAAGCCCCCTCATTGTGGGACCACCTTGACGTGGTGAGGGGGCTCTTGAACCTCAGGAATTTCTTCCCTTCCCAGGTTCGATGTCTTATATGACATTATATATTTTTGAGTTAACTTCTGTGGACTTTTCCATTTTTGCCAAAATTTTTGAAAGCAAATAAATGAGAAAACATCATGGCTTAACGTGGAGTTAAATCCGAAGCTAAATAGTGAGAACTGTGGTAGATCGATCATCTACCCGACAATGTTCGTACCTGTTTTTCAGGCGGAACTATTCTGTGGAGCTGGACCATGGATTCAAGGGGGAGCCCTGGTTCTAGGAATAGAACTCTCGGCATTCTATCCAGTTTGCCCATAATGTGATTTGGATGGGGATAATTGTATTATAGTAATACTCTTAGTCCTAGCAAGTGGGTTCTGCTTACAATTGGGCCATACTAATCATGTTATGCCATCCCCTTTTGGGGTAGGGTAGGAATGCGGACATTTGGGAGTCCTTTCTCACTTGTGCCATTGGCGGAAGATTCAATTTCGCGAAGGGCCAATGATATCTTTTCAAGAATTTTTATTTTTTTTATTTTTATTTTATTTTATTTTTTTATCTCATCTCAAATTTATGAATACTGAAATAAATGATTAGTGTACCCCTGGGCCCCATGATGGAAAAACTGGCACAGTTGACGACTATTGGCACGTCACTCCCGAATTTCCTTGGCACTGCCTCAAGTAGTGAAAGTGTACTATAAATGATACAAAGAAACACCCTGTTCCAAGTAAAGCAGCAGAGCCAGAAAACCAAATAGGGATGGTTGCATAAATAAAAAGGAAACAAACAAAAATAAACTGGTAAACTCCAATATTGTAACAATGGAACCATATATGATGAACAATAATTCTAAATTAGAGACAAGTAATCCTCGCAACAATACAGAAAAATATGAAAATCATGATAGACAAGCAACATAAATAAAACAAGGACCAAAAAGAAACAAAAATTACTGACTTAATCCCACATTGGTACATTTTGATGACCTCTTTGGACCAGGTAACTGGTCAAGATTTCTAGTCCTCAAAGCTGACAACAAAATCTCAGCAGCGATGCTAGAAAACAAATTACTTAACATATATCCAACACAAGACATGGAATGCAGAGACATCAAGGACAATGAATGGCTTATCCAAGTTAACCAATAAAAAAGGCAGTTCCACTGCCTTTTAAGTATAACAAAATTAAATAATATACACATTGAATTATGTACAGTGTACAGTCATCCTACCCAATAGCGAGCAGGAGCTTCCTTCAAAACAACTACTGCTAGACTCCTTAAAATTGAGATATAACAATATTCACGATTTAGAAATATACTCGATTTCAAGTAGGAAAGACAAAACTAAAAATATCAACATTGCCAAAATAAAGTTTACAGGCCAAGACCTACCATTTAAAATAAAAATTCTTGGACAAAATAGAGAAGTTCGTCCTTTTGTTCCAAAACCACTACAATGTACACAGTGCTCAAGGTATGGACACACATACAAAAAATGCTGTAATAAGGCAATACAGGCAGTCCCCGGGTTATGACGGGGGTTCTGTTTCTTGAGGACGATTCGTAAGCCGGAACATCTCAAAAATCCTAAGAAAACCTTACTTTTTAATGCTTTGGGTGCATTTAAAACTAGTGTAAACTGCATTCTTTGGCATTTTTTCATCAAAATAACCTTCAAATCTTGATTATTTTGCATTTTTGGTGTCATATTTCATCTCCCAGATGAGCGTTGTAGGCGTCGTAACCTCGGAACGTTGTAAGCCGACACCGTCGTAACCCAGGGGCTGCCTGTAGTATGTGCAGTCTGCACATCAGATAACCATACCACTAATTGGAACTGTAATCACTCAAAATGTATTAATTGTGGACTAGCCCATCATGCGAAAATCGTAAAGAATGCTCTTTTACCATACAACTCAGAACTTCAGTTGTTAATATAGGACAGGAATCTCAGTCATGGAAGCCAAGACTTGAGCTAAAAGTAAGAGGAGTTAATAATCCATCCAAAACCCCCACCTTTTCAAATGTGACTAAAAATCAAGACATCAAGCAGCACAATAACAAACAAGATAATATAAACATAGAAACTAAATTTCATACCAATAATACTGAAACCCAAAATAAAAGTGATATTATAACAACCAATACCACCACTAACATAGATGATTCAGTTATCCATGGAAAAGAACTTCCAATGGAAGAGGAGTTAAATGATAATAATAATCGAACTGACAAAAAGAAAAGAATACTGGAACGAACCCCACCTAAGGGGAAAAAAGTAAATATTGAAAAATACAATCCAAAGAAGCTCCAACTACACCAGGAGAACATTTTAAAAAAGATATTATACTAACCTCATCACAAGTGGAAATACACAATTACCCTCAATCTCAATCAAACAGCCAACATCTGGACAGTAAAGAAACAATTAATCACTCTTTACAATTCCCATCAAATAATACTAATGAAAATCATACCATTAACCAAACAAAACCAAAATATAATCACTATCAACCAACCATCCACAAGACCCAATATTCCATTAACAACAAAACAAATAACCCCTCAAACCAACAGTCCTTATCACTACAGAAAAGGACCCAAATAGAATTACAAAACCAGAAATTTCTAAAGCTAGATCAAATACTTCTGAACCAATAATTAACATTACCAAACATGCTTTATTTTGTGGTTGTAATGAGTGCTTTGTAAGTACATATAACCAACTAACTACCAAGACAGGTCACAGTACGAAATTGTATAGACAATTTTACTAAATTAAAGAAATGCCCTTTAACACACCAACATGAGAACGAATTATGTTCTGAATCCTTAAAATGCAAAAAGGAAATTATAAAATAAAAAATAGACTTATTAATATTCAATTATGAAAAACAAACAACTCCAGAATCTAATAACCAACATACAAATACAATGATTAAAAAACTACAAATAAATTGAATGCAAATAAACTACGAGGCAAAGTAAACTCAGCAGTCAGTTTACAGAATTTAACACCAATTCCTCCCAATACGTAATGGAATATAAAATCATTCAATGGAATATAAATGGTCTCTTAACCCGACTACGTCTGGGTGAATTACAAAGAATCATACGAGACCACAACCCAATGTGCATATGTCTACAACATATAAAAGGTAACCCTACAAATATCCGGCACTATAAAATTGCTTGTTATTCACCAACTGATGGTGGAAAATTAGGCACAGCTATATACGTTCATAATAGCATAACATATGAACCTTTCGACATACCATCTATGCCATATCAAATAACATCTATTAAACTGTATATGCCTGACAAAAGTAAAATCGCTATTTGTAATTTATATAACCAACCAAATTTCAATGCAAAGTTTAGTGATTTTTATGAACTTATTAGCAAAAGTATACAGGAACCCTACTTATAGTAAGAGATTTTAATGCACATAATCCATTATGGGATACTAATAACCCCACTGACATATCCGGAATCAACATAGAAAAAACTATAATGAAACACAACCTGTGTTGTCTCAATGAAAGTGAAGTTCCAACATATTTTTCAAATACACACCTAACCTTTTCCCTCAGTTGACATTTCATTATATTCAAATGGATGTAGCCGATTTGAAATGTGGAATGTCCTAGACGATTTATACACAAGTGACCATTTCCCAATCATTCTGAACTACTTAAGTAATATCAAAATATTGCCACCTACAAGATCTATATTCCAAAAAGCTAACTGGGATAAATATTTCCTATACACTCGAAACATACACCATTCCCACATAATGAAGATCGCAATACTACATGTGAATCCTTCTCAAACTTCATAATAAATGCTGCAGATAAAAGTATTCCAAAAATCAAATCACATTCCACAAAATCCCCTGTCCCATGGTGGAATCCAACCTTAACAACCTTAAGTAAAATAAAACATATATTGGGTCGCAATCTTAACAGACTCAAAACTCGCCTTAAGTCACTCAAACACTATATAACAAATATACAGCCAAATTTAGAAAAACAGTGATAGCTAAAGAAATTGCATCATGGAAAGAATATGTCTCAAACATATCTTCAAACACATCCACAAGGGATATCTGGCAAAAGATAAGGAAATCAATGGAAAACATAGAACCTCCAAGATGTGCAATACATTTAAATGGAAAAATATACCATGATACTTATGAAATATCAAAATATGGATTGGCCAAAGCTTTTGAAAACTCAGTGCTTACTCTAGCCTAGATATACATTTTCAAAATATCAGAAAACAAAAAGAAAATTATAATACTCAATTTTGAAACTCTTGGAGACCTGGAATATAATTATATTTTCAACATGGCTGAACTAGATAATACCATCAACACATGTCATCCCTCTGCACCAGGATATGAATAAAATATCATTTGAATGATAGAAAAATTAGCTCCTATAGCTAAATCATATTTATTAAAATTTTATAATAGTATCTGGCGAAAACGTGTCTTTCCTGATAAACGGAAACGTGCCATAATAATTCCAATAAAAGTTATAGACCGATATCCCTAACAAGTTGCCTATGCAAAATCTTAGAAAAAATGGTTAATGCATGATTAACATATGTAATAACCAAAGAATCCATTTTAACACCAACACAATCTGGTTCAATAGCTGGCAGATCAACCCTAGATCCCTTAACACATTTCAAGATCATATCAAAAAAGGCTTTGAAAAAAAAACATTAACTGTAGCTATATTTTTTTTATATAGAAAAAAGCCATACGAACAACATGGAAAACATAACATCATGCAAAAACTCACTCCAAGGGGACTAAGAGGCCACTTACCAAATATTTATTAAGAATTTTTAACAACAGAACTTTAACAAGTAAGATTAGAAAAATTCCTACTCAGAACCTATAAACTGGAAGAAGGAATCTCTCAAGGTACTGTCTTGAGCTGTATTGTTTGCTTTAGCAAATCAATGACATTACTATAAATTTTACCAAGAGGTGTAAAAAACAGTTTATTATGTTGAGACTTTGTTATTTACTATATGAGTAGTAATTTGAGACATGCTCAGATCTCAGTACTGCCATTTCAAATATATGTAGTTGGACAAATTCAGTTGGATTTAAATTTTCATCTGATAAAACAAAAACAATCATCTTCTACAAAGACAAAAGATGGCTGAAGAACCAAACAATCAAACTTCACCTTTATAGCACTGAAATACAATTTTGCACAAAAATAAAATATCTAGGAGTGATATTTGATCAACATTTAAATTGGAAAGAGCACATCAAATACATTAAAGCCAAGGGCATCAAAGCCCTTGCCATGTTGGAAAAGTTATCACACTAAATGGGGAGCAAAGTGAGACAGTTTATTAATGATATGTAAGGCAACAGTCTTATCCATAATAGATTACTGCTGTCCAATATATTCATCTGCCTCAGAATCTGCATTAAAAACTCTCGATGCAGTGCAACATGAAGGCGTGCGATTGTGCACAGGAGCATTCCGATCGTCCCCAACAAGCTCGCTTCTGGTAGAGGCAGGTGTGTTGCCCTTGAAACATCACCTAATTTGATTACAATACGAAGAGGTCTTTCACTGCAAGCGGGATCGTCTCCTGCAGCTGACTGCTTTCAAAACTGTAATCCAGTAACAGAAGTTAATAGTAGGTACTAGCTCTTTCCCAAAAGAGCTAAATACTTAATGAACTTGCATAACATAGATCCAATTTTTCACCCACCAATGGAATTGCCACCACCGTGGATTTTAAAACTAATAAAGATATGTACCTCCCTGTCTTACCTACTTAAAAAGCAAATGACAAGTACAGAAATGTACCGACAACACTTTGGAACACATTAGAAGAAAAGGAAACAAATTCATGGTATATACAGACGGCTCCAAAAATAATGTTGGAGTAGCAGCATCTGCATATTTGAAAAATATTTTAATCAAAAGAAGCCTACCTTTAATATCATCAATATTTACTGCTGGAGTCACAGCCGTATAGATGGCTCTTAATATGATATCTGAGGCAAAAGCAAGTGTGTCTGTTATTTTCAGTGACTCACATAGCACTATAGATGCTATAAAACAGTGTAAATCAGTAAACCAAATAGTGCAGGAAATACAAATAAAAATTCATCAACTCCTCCAATCATGATTATCAATAGAAATATGTTGGATTCCAGCACACGTGGGAATAAAAGGAAATGAAAATGCAGACTCAGCTGCCAAATTAGCCTGCACTATCCCTCCAACAATTACACATGCCCCATTGTCAGACTGGATAACATCTGTTAAACCATTGATATACCCGGATTGGAAAAGAGAATGGGCCTTAGTGCCAACCACATATAAACTTAAAAACATAAAAACATGGTCACTTGATGTCAACACCACATGCTGACCCAATAAAGTGTAATAGATGTCAAACACCCTTGACAGTGCACCATTTACTTATTGAATGCCCAAATTAGACCCAACAAAGATCAATTTATCTACAGAATTAAAAAATTAATAGTATTCTTGCTGAAAGCAAAGATTTTTCAATTAACATCATAATTTTTTTAAATAAGACAGGTTTCTTAAATAAAGTCTAAAGTTTTTTTATATTTATTTATTTATTTTATTTATTTATTTTTTTTTTCTCCTTCTTCTCAGGATTAATCCCTGAGAACCAGCCCGAGAAGAGTCTACTAGAGACTCAGAGGTCTGGAAAAACTAAGCCCTAATAATAATAATAAGTGTTTTAAAGAAATAAGATAACTTTGCTTTTTCACTCTTTTAAATAAAGAAACTCTCTCTCTCTCTCTCTCTCTCTCTCTCTCTCTCTCTCTCTCTCTCTCTCTCTCTCTCTCTCTCTCTCTCTCTCTCTCATTTGTAGTTAGCGATAGATAATTTAAAATTGATCTGATTTTGCTTTTACAGTTTACAAGTGTAAATGCTCCATTCTAAAACATAGACATAACAGAGAGTTGTATTAGTCCAAATAAAAAGCACCATTTGTTCATGAAAAGGAATTTCAGAACAAAGAGAAAGAGACTAATGAATTTCTTTAAAACAGGTTGAGAAGACTTCTAGAAATAGATTGGTCTGAAGGGGGAAAGAAGAGAGAAATAGTAGTTCATATATAATCTTCACCTACTCCTATATTTTTACCAACCATTTATGTATTTTATTTTTTTAAGCTAACTTTTTAAATGAAATTACAGTAACTTTAATTTCATTTAAAAGTTAGCTTAATACTTAGGGAGCATGACGAGAGTCATATTTAGCTTTCAAACTTTAGAAGTAAGCATTTATTAGCATTTTGAGAGACTGTGCCAAACTTACGACAAATTTCCCTTGTGTGAGGAGTCTGGAATGTAAGTTTGGGGTATTACTCTACAGGGACTAGTCAATGGAATTGAATTTTGAGAAGAATTTTTGGGACTGTGATTAAAAAATAATTTTTTTTTTTAAATTCACTTTTCATTAAGAGAAGATTCACACTCATTTTTTAATGTACTCTGCCATGCAAATACAGTTAAGAATCTTATAGAGGGACGTTGACTTTTCACATTATCTGGTTTAATTACAGAAACATCTAATTGAAAGGGATGCTTTGATGTCCCGAGCAAACAGTCTGAAGAAAGCTGTGAGAGAAATCATTGAGCACACAGAGAAAATGTTGGATGATCAGAATGAGCAGACGGCAGCAAGAAAACCGCCTGATATAAAGCTGCAACTTCCAGAGGATGAAGGGGGTGAGAAAAAGTATGATGGAGCCAGTGCACAAGGACCAGGATTACAGGTAAATCTAGTCCTTTTATTAGTGAAGCTAGTACTATTATATTTAATCAACATGAAGAGGTGAAGCTTTTGCATAGATTGTTTAAGATTGCATGTATATTATTTTATAGTGATTTTTGAAATAGTGTGATATACACCATTAAAAGTACAGATATAATGTTTATTCATATGATGTAAGGTAATTTCTTCCACTTATGTTGGCATTCCAAGAAAAAACAGAACAAATTATTACCAATTATCATTCATTTCCTCAAGATTGAGGCACCCTAGTATCGGGATACATTTTAGAACACTATGGCTTAATGTATATTTGGGCACAAAATAAAATGGTATATGATATTCATAGACCTAGGAGATATTTTTATTAATTATTCAAAGACCTCTTTCAGGAGCAAGGCACATGGCAAGCCAGCTGTATGTATGGCATTTAGCCAAGATGAACATGGTTTATACATTCAGGGATCTAAGTATATTTACTGTAGTAAGGTACACCTCTCTCAGTTGAAAAGTGTTATGTATCTATGAAATGGAAAAAGAGAGAATGTTCTGAGAAACAGGACATAAAACTTAAACTAAACCAGAATTGACTTGCCAGTTAAGGATTGAAAATAGATACAGGAACATAAGCCGAAGAGAGTCTCCTAAAAAAGTACTAACCAGATCAGTCCAAGGCTAGAGGAATACGTATTAGATTTATCTATAAAAACTGCAACTCTGCAAAAAAAAAAAAAAAAAAAAAAAAAACTAACTTAATTGAATTTCTGGATAGCAATAGTTTCAGTTACATATCCTGAAGTGAAAGGGGAAGCAGCAACGTTTTGGCTAAACAAAAGGCCAAGCCAGTGGATTCCTGTCTCACAAAAATATGATTTCCTAACATGGAAAGATTATCACATGTAGCTATTCCATTTGTCTCGGGTGAAACAAGCAGATAAAAATGTAGTTATTGCTGCATTATGAAAAATTCGCTACAGAGATCAGAAAAGTGGCTGGCTTTTGGGTCATTCTGCAACATTTCTGAGTCTTCAGAATTGCTAAGGACACCTGCAAACATTATAAGAATGGTGGTTAGACTCCCTAGAGTCATATTCAATAATTCAGAGGGCCTCAGAGCCAGATGGGATGAATTTAAAGTACTGATATGGGAGTTTATCCTCTGTTGGTACTTCAGTGGGGAACTTGCTTAGTACAATGAAAAATAGAGCAATGGTACATTGATAGTTTCCTACCCAAGGAGTTTTTTCCATACTACCATGGCCACATCAGAGCATTTAGACAAAGACTGGACCTCAGTGGATCCTCTTTCACCTTTTATTTATTTTATTGATATGTCATTGACAGTGAATGCATCTTAGCATTATATTGCATGATCTCTTGCAGTTCCACTATTGTTATTGTTTCTCAGACTATTCTACTGGTGTTCCTCGTTTTCACTGACTGGTATGGTTTTCACCCTCTTTTCACATCCAATTTTGATTATTGCTCTTTGGGCTAATTTACAGATGTTCTGTTCCTTTGTTAACTGGCAGCCCTTCTGTGTTTTCAATATTCTAGAGGTGGTTTTCCCTGTTGTGTATGACACTTTTGATGCATCTTTTAACACCCCCATATTACCTTTACTTTTTGCATTTGCCTCTTTTGAGCATATCAAAAAACCCTATGGGGGTTAGTGCCATCAATGCACCTCATTCGGTGCAATGTTGGCATTACTTAAGGTTCTTTGCAGCTTCTCTTTGGGCCCCTGGCTGTAACTCTACTTTCATTCCTTTTACTGTACATCCATTCATTTTCTCTTTCTTCCATCTTACTGTTCACCCTCTCCAATAACAATTGTTTCATAGTGCAACTGCGAGGTTTCCTCCTGTAACACCTTTCAAACCTTTTACTGTCAATTTCCATTTCAGCGCTGAATGGCTCTTAGTTGCCCCAGTGCTTGGCATAATGCCAAATATCTATATAAATCAAATCAAATCATATAAAAAAAGTGCAGGTTTATCTTTGAAATTATATCAGGATGCTGTTTAGAAATGTGTGTGTATAAATGAAGCTTGTACAGAATTGGTTCTAAAATAAGATTTATCTAGGACATCACAAGCTTAGAAATATATTCACATATTAAAATCAACAATCATCTCTTTAAAAAGGAAAACAGTGAAAATGACATTCATGAATTATTTCTGAGGGAGACCACCTTTTAGAGTTTAAAACTGCAGGGTTTTAAAGTAACATTTTTAGCAACTATGTAATCAAGAAAGATAATACAGTAGCTTTCATTTTCTTTCCAACTCGGAAAATTCTTTTAGAAATCTTTTAGTAACAGCTATTTTTTAATTTATTTCAGGTTCTTTCAACTGTTTGCTGCATCATACAACGAGGCTTCATGTTTGTCACCTGCTCCAGTTTAAGGGATTGTCACCATTCATGTCTTCTATTACTACTAATTTCCCCACTACCGCCAGCCTCTCCAGCTCAGTTTAATCTTGGTGTTCCTACATCTGCCGTTTCTGGTGTTGAAAGTCATCAACACCAGGGTTCTTTAACATACCTCATCATTTCTTAAATTTCCCTCAATAGGCTTCTCCACCTAGGACACCAAATTTAGATGATCCATTTGAGCAATTAAGAGTTAAATATAGTGTATATCACCTCTCCCTGACATCGTCGAGAAAGCCAAAATGAATTTGAGTTTCCTCCAACCCTACCAGTTCCAAGTGAGTTTGCCGATCTGTCCAGGAAGAATAGCGTTCAGGAATATAGTAGGAAAAACAGTGTGCAGGAAAGCAGTAGAAAAAATAGTATGCATGAGAAAGATTACGGAGACGAGGCTTGTATTGCCATAGAAGATATTGAAGTTCGAATTCAGTCATCCACAGATAATCTTAGGAAGTTGGAGGTGATGAAGAACCATATGCATTTGAAGAAAAATCAATATCAGAAATAAGAGACTCTCTGGCAAGTTCTTTGAATAATTCTATTGATATTGATGAGGATATGGAAGAGCCAAAGGAAGAAGAGAGGGAGGTTGAAAGGTGGTGATGAAGAGGAAGCAGAGATAGAAGAGGAGGATAAAGAAAAAACTGAAAACGGTGATAGTGACGAAAACAGATGACACTGTTAGAGAAAACTCAGAGAACAGGAAATAAAGAGGGGGGTAATTTTTGAAGATACGACTCCTGAAGGGGATGCAAGTGTAGCAAGAAGAGACATCTGTGAATAGCATGTCAGATCAAGATGCCAGGGAGAAAAAGCAGGAATCCCCAGACTGGCCATCACCAACCAGAGAACAGCCTCATGGTGAAGAAGCGGAATTTGAAGAAATAAGAACACCAACTGTTCCTTTAGCTGAGGAGGAACATTTGGAAACTTTTGACGATGGAGAGGAAATGGTCCCCCCTACCTCAGAACGTTACGTAGAAGTGCAGAAGCTGTACGGATGATGAAGTTGACGAGAAAGGTGAGGACGGTTTAGTTCTTTATGATGTTTTTACTTTTAATAATGTTTCTGAAATATTCATTTTAATGTCTATTGCATTCATTATTATAGTCTTAAACATTGTTTTGCACACTGAATAGTGTTCTTATCCTTTTTATATATATGCTTGTTTCATAAGGTGACTATTGCTGTCTCCAAGATTTTGACATTTTTGAAATTACGAAACATGTTTTATCTGTCATTACTGTACATGCTCTTTGTTCTAAAATGCATTGATGAGGTAAGTTAATCAAGAACTGTCATTATTAATGGAAATGTAGTCTTGAGAATTAGGAGGCAAATTTGGTACGTTCCTTGAGTATCCTTTTCCCCCCACACCTCTGATAGACAGAGAAGTTGCTATTGAATAAATCCCATTCACTGCTATTGACCTGTCACTACGAAGTTCCGCCTGTAGCATTACTAGACAGAGTATTCAGCATCATAAATAAACTTTATGAAGAAATGCATGTGTAAGCTAGTTACTACTTCTTTATTTCGTGGAATACTACTACTACTACTACATTTTGTAAATGTGTCAGCTGCTTTTAATCTAGCACTCTTGACATAGGTACTGTACAGCTTTGTTTGACTCGTATGAAGTAATGCCGAGTTAATGATTGACGTATCGTTTGGCTACTGGCATGGTAGTTCTTACATGTAGTTTTAGCTGTGTTAAAAAAGTATTTCTGTATGTAATAGTAGGATTTGAGAATTACCATATCTGAACCCTGTTGTTATATAACTATGGTGTAAGTTATTCAACTTATTTGGCAGTGTCCCCTTGCACAGTGGTTCATAGGATTGTAGCACTTTTGTTGGTTTTTTTTTTATCGCAAGTATCCAAAGAAAAAAAATCCCTGGGAAAGCAGATAAAGAAAATTCAGATACCATGCTTTTGTGTGTATGTGCACATCGTCAGGGTTCAAAGTAAAATAACACAATAAGCTTTATTACTTTCTTAAGATACAGTTTTTGTTTTTATGTAATTGAAGAAAAGATAGATAGTAAATTTTCAGTCGAAATTAAAATCTAGAATTGTAAATGAATGGCATTAATTTAAAAATAAAACTTATTTTGTTCATGAAACTTACCTGTCAGATATATATAGCTGTATTTTTCCGAATCCGACAGAAATTTAAACACTTACGACACACGCGCAGTGGGAGTCAGGTGGTTAGTACCCATTCCCCCGCGCTGGGAGGCGGGTATCAGGAATCATTCCCATTTTCTATTCATAATTTTTCTGTCGCCGTGCTGAAAAACACTTTTTTCAGTACCTCCGTCTTAGGATTTTGTGGAAACTTCATTGCCGCTAAGTATCCTAATTGTCTTTTGATTTATTCACTTGGATTTGTGGCTAGGCATACGCTATCTTAAATTGATTTGAATTTGATTCATTTTTGCATAAAATATCTGAATCTAGTTAGGCTAGTTTCAGACGGGGTTGTCTGCAAAGATAGGGTGTGGCTACCGAAAGCTTCGGTAGATTCGCACTTGGTATGTACGAGGGGTATGGGTCTTGCTTCTTTGTTGAGATTTCATGTAAGGAGGGTGAGACTTTGTCTATTCCGTAAGGAAGACGTAGATGCGTATGACGCAATAATCAGTAAATGTAATTCGTAAGGAAGAGTTATGATTCGATGTACGCAATAATCAGTAACAAAAAGTCAGGGTTAGTGAACCTGCAACCTTCCTGGAGACTTTATTTTGTATATCCGTAGTATGGCCCTACGGGCAATGTATCATGTCTACGAGAGGTGCTCGTCTCTCCATGTGTGAAGTGCTAACCTTCCTGTAGGACTTATGCCATAACCCTCCTTAGTATGGCACGATGTATGCCTTTACGAGGTGCTCGCTCCTTTCAATGCTGTGAAGTGCTACTTCTGTAATGGTTACTCCCTAACCCTGCAGTTGTTCCCTTTGGGCCTAAGCGTGCTGTAGAGAAATGCCCCTTTCTGATACTCCTTCGATTCGTAACTTAGAATCGAAAGTGCTTGCTTTAGAGAGTAAAAGTGAAGTGCAGAAGTGCAGTGATACCCCTTGTGTAGTGGAGGGTGCGTCAGATCGGCCTCGTTTCGCCTCTAGGCCGGGACCTCTGCTTGACTCCCAGAACGAGGGAGAGAGCATGTCGAAAGCCGAAGGAGGTACGAGGAACCCCCACCGATCTGGCGTGCCTTCGGCAGTTTCTGATGAAAATCCCCAGACTGCCTAAGTGCGTGCACGTGCACGAATCCTGAAGGATTGCTTCTCGTCCTCCGAAGCGTCCTCCCCCCCCGCGCAGGGGTTGGAGCTTTCGGATGGACTCGCGCCCTCTAAATAGAAGCTTTATAGAAGAGGACGCTTCACGTCCTTCTCTCTCTCTCTCGTTATGCGTTTCAGTGAGAAGTAAGAAGGCGAACGTCGCCTGAACTCGTGTCCGTCTTTCCACCGAGAAATACGTCAAAGAAGTCATAGTAGCAGTAAGCTTTTGAGAGCGGACGCCCAAGCCAGGGGTAGCGCGAGGCAGTGCACGCCAAGCGCGCGCCAGTGGACGCCGAGCGTGCGCGCCAGTGGACGCGAGCGCGCTCCAATGGACGCCGAGCGCGCTCCAGTGGACGCCGAGCGCGCTCCAATGGCCGCGAGCGCGCTCCAGTGGACGCCGAGCGCGCTGCACCAGCGCAACCGAGCGTGCACCACGACGCCCGGTGTGTCGCCTGGCTGAACGTTTCTGTTGAACTCTTCAAGCTCTTGTTTCAGATTTGGGCGTTAAAGAATTTTTACCTCTACCTTCGATGATACCTTCTACCTCACCTGCAAAGAATGTGAAGTAGGCAGTGCTTCGAGTAAGCTTAAAGTGAACAGACAACTTCTTCTTCGAAACCCAGCAAGACATCGGGTTTCGTGAATTCAAGAGGTCTCTGTCAATTAATATTGCTTTTCGCATAGGTGGATGGAGTTAAGGAAAGCTCAAGGGAAGTTCTCGTTTGCTCTACCGCAAGCTTTGCCATTCTGCCAATAAATTTAAGTTGCCATACCGCAGTCAAGACTTTGCGATAAGGCAGTTACGGGTTATAAAGGCTCGATGTCCTGCACGTCAGGACTCTCGGCAACGTTCAGTAGGATTCTTGCAAAGGCACTCATCAAAAGTACGCTCTTCAGGAAAGCGCAAGACAGGACTGCCTTTGCCATACTGCCAATAAATTTTAAGCTTTAGCAAGGCATTAGTTGTGATACGGGAGAGGAAGCTGGTTGGAGAGTTCTTCCTCTTCCCAGGATAATTTTGCCAGCTTTTTAGCCCATCTGAAAGGGCTTTCAGATGATAGATTTTGTTAGTTCCTAGTCTGGACTACGCTGCCGAATTGAACTCGTCGTTCTACCTGACGTAAGCCCAGTCTCTTAACAGGATTCTTGCCCCTTCCTCGTTGAGACGGGAATCGGAAAAATAAAATGCTCGACTTCCTGGATTACGTTTTATCAATTCATGCTGACTTTCCCCCATTGACAATACTACTACGTTTTGTCAAGTAATGTGGGATCCCCTCATTGACAAATATCTTTTGTCCCGGTAAATGGGTTAGTTCTCATTGACAAACATCTCATTAACGTGATATTGCGTAAGCGAATAAGCTCTTATTGACAAGATTCGGAAGAGATCTCATTCGTCATTCGCAGACTCGTACAAGAATAGACCTTGTAGACTACGTCAATGAACGCTTATGTCCAATAACATAAGAAGCTTGAGCTGACTGCTTCGATTCTCCTAAGTTTTGTTCATGAAACTTGCCTGTCAGATATGTAATGTAGCTGTATTTCAGAATTCAGCTATATATATATAGTTCTGCCAGGTAAGTATGAACAAACTTTATTGTGATATAATTTTCATATTTGCCTTGCGTTATTTTATTTCTGGTTGGTCAAGTCATATACGCTTGCTGTAGTTACCTCTTCGGATGGCAACCGAGAGGTCTATGTCCATTTTAAAGACATTTAATCGTAACTCCCTGCAGCCTTCCAGGAGTTTCCGATTTATCTTTTACCGTTGTATGGTAGTGTTCTGACGACACAAACGCATCTGTATATTTAGCGTTTTCTGTTTCGCTTAAATATACCAGCTTGAGAGTCTCTTATGCTAAAAATAACGGACCTTTTTCTTCATAGAATAGGGTAGCTGGCAACCCAGGCATAAAGTTAAGAGACGACGATGACGGACGATCGTAAGCTGCTGCTGTCACTGTCCTCTGACTCCTCTCCTCCAGTCCAAACGTGCCAGTACCAACTCGTTCGCTGTCATGCGCTGTAGGTTAAGTCTCTCTCTCCTGCGGGATGACTGACTAACCGTATCTCTGTGCTGGCAGTTACGTCTCTCTCTCTGCGGGATTGACTGACGAACTGTATCTCTGCCCTACAATCACGGACTTTAGCCTAAGATTGAGGGGATTTCTTACATGAATGAATAAACATTGCATTCGTTTGGCCTTAATATCTACAGAGATATCTTTACTCCTTTCGTGCTCGTTACTGCACGGGTATAGGACTACGAGTCTACCACAACATTGCACTATTATAGCTCTCTTGCTTAGGCAAAGCGCAGCCTTATTAGGGAAGTAAAACATACTGTGTGAGGGAATGGATGAGCTTGCTGGGGACCATTTCCTTCCTAAAGAAGTTTGTTTCCCTGAATAGACTGCAATTCAGACCTCTACAGTTTGTTTCCTACCGGGAAACTGAAATTTTATTAAAGATTCTAGGAATGATTCTGAACATCTCTCGGTGCGTTAAGTATCTCTTGAGGTGATAGAAAAGAAGGTGCCGGACATCTGGAGAGGGTTTCAGATGTCCTGGATCATAATCTGAAAGAAGTGGAAGCAATTCAGTCGTCCTCCAGTCCTCGAAACGAGTTTTTGGAACCATGGTCCATATCAACTCTGATCTTCCACAGCTCTCTCATCTTAGGAAGTATCTTCTCTCGGTCCCGGTTCGGGTTTACGAGAAAGAGCCTATTATAACAACAGGCGTAGAATGGAACGATCCTCTAGAGGTTCGTTACAGATTGCAAAAGTCGGTTCGAATCGTCTCGATCGAAGGCAGCAAACTACTGACTTCCGAGTGGAATCTTTCTTTAGAAGTATGTTGAGAGTTGTGGAGACTTTAGGGACGTCCTTTGTTTCATTCATCTCTTCGCTAGGTTGAGGACGAAGAGGCTTCTTCTTCTCTGCTCCCTTTTTCTCGATCCGGGAGCGGTAACATTAAACGCCATCCTATGATATTGAACGGGGATGGATGTTTAGTCTCTTTTCCCCTTTTTCAATATCACTTAGGAAATGTAATAAGATGATTTATATTATCACAGGAGCGACAATGACGCTAATCGCCCATGTTGGCCTTCAAGACCTAGATTCACAGAGGTCAGTCCTTACAAGGACCTTTTCCGAGAGAGTCGGTCTCCTTTAACACGAAGTACCTATAACCTCTCCGCTCTGAGTCTGACTACGTTCAGACTATCGAGATGTTGACAGCATAAGATTGCAGTCTTCCCTTTCCCGTTTGTCAAACAACAAAGCCTTCACGATCTTTGAGTTCTGTGAATCTCGAAACTCGCTCACCATCTACTTTTTGTCTCGCCTGTTTTCTCGGAGTCAGACACTCGTGCGAGATCAGGAGACATATAGTAGCCCTGAGTTTCTTGTTGACGAAGTCGGTTGCGTTTTACACCCCCGATGATCGTTTAACATTAGACCAGGTTGGACTGTCAGGCATTCGTCCTTCGGGACTGAATCGCCTTTTTTGCTCCTCGCTCCTTTTCTCCTGGCACCAGAAGCTCGAGTCAGGAGTGGCTCAGGAGTTGATTCGCTAACGACTTTGGTTGCGTTGATACACCCCCCAAGGTTTGCTTAGCTTGAATCGCCCAGGCAGTCCAAACACTCATCCTTCAGCGCAAGAATAGTGCCTTATGGTCTTCAGGGTACAGCCTTGCTGTCCTTGATTCGTCTGACTGTCAACTGGTCGGTCACCTGACTTTAGTACAGACGGACTGACTGTGCATGTCCAGATCGAAGCTTTCAATTGGAACTTAGACATAGTCTGAAGTTCTTGATGTCAAAGCATTCGAACATCTACCTGTTAACTTCTTGCATGTGATCAGGAAGGCATTTTTTCTAACCACCCTAGATACGACAAAGAGGGTTAGTGAGATTTTAAGCCATCGTCACAAGTTTGGCTTTAGAGAACACAAGGCGGTGTGCTCTCTAAGCTTTTCGTTATGGCCTAAGAATGGAAACCCGTTTGTCCTTGGGCCAGGAGCTTGGAAGCAAGGATGGCACAAGTTAGTGGGCAGGAGCCAGAGAGAGCCCTGTGCCCTGTCAGGTCTCTCAAGTTTTATCTCATAAACTCAAGAAGTCGAAGTCGTACGGACAATCTGCAGTGTTCCGAAAAGACCAAGATTGCCCATATCGAAACTTACCTTGGCTTTATTGTTAAGGAGGTCTTTCAAAAAAGCTCCTTCTTTTGTGTTTGCACAAAGATTTGAAATCTTTCGATTTGAATGCTCACGAGGTGAGGGGCGCGGCCATCGGAAGCATTTGCAACAGAGCATGGCACTCAGCAACATCCTGAGTACCATGTTTTTAGCGAACCCCCAAAGCAACTCTGTGTCAATTCACACTCCCTGCGAGATGTGAAGATGGGCATATGTGAATCTGCTGCTCGCTAGGGCCATACGTGTCTGCAGACACAATCTTGGGGGCAAGAAGTACCACTCATCCTATCCTGTAGAAAATGGTTAGGAAGAGCTCTTAATTTAGTAGTTGAGTCGCCGACAACGGTGACTTCTTAACTCTTAAGCCTTAGTTAACACACCTAACCTTTGGCTAGGTGGGTCAGGTGGTGATATATATTTTTATATATATTTATTTTACTTCTTAGCCTCTCATGGTATGGTCAATATGGTCTAGTCACGTCGTGGTCTCGCCCCTGTTGACAGATCCATCTGAGTGCACCAGCTATATAGGTCTCTACCTCGCTGGCAACTCTAGTAGCACAAGCAGACTACGCGGCAGTAACAACGAAGTCAGCTATGCTAACAGGTAAGGAATCAAGATATCAATTATCTGCATATATATGTTTCCTACTAAAAAATCTTCTATTCTGTCTATCTCCCACCACCAAAGGTGGGATTCAGCTATATATATAATCTGACAGGTAAGTTTCATGAACAAAATGTTATTGTAATGATACAATTAAGTTTGTTCATACTTACCTGGCAGATATATATAATCAAGTACCCACCACCTCCCCTCAGGAGACAGTGGAAATAAAAATTATGAATAGAAAATGGGAATGATTCCTGATACCCGCCTCCAGCGGCGGGAATGGGTACTAACCACCTGACTCCCACTGCGTGTGTCGTAAGTGTTTAAATTTCTGTCGGATTCGGAAAAATACAGCTATATATATCTGCCAGGTAAGTATGAACAACTTAATTGTATCATACAATAACATTTTTTATGCATGACACTTACCTGGCATTGGTTATATATATAGCTTATCCTCTTGACGCACTGGCAGAATTTCAAAACTCGCGGCAACCGCTAGTACACTGGTAGTTGCGGCAACTGCTAGTACACTGGTAGTTTCAGGTGATGGTCCACCCCGTTCCCGTGGCGCTGGTACTTGGAACTATTCCCGTTTTCCTCAGATTTTCTCTGCCAGCCGAAACCGGTCAACATCGTTGTTGGTTCTCTGATAGAATTTCCTGCTCGTTGACTGACTTTTTGGATATTGGTATCGTATTCACGAAGTTAGCGTGGCAATCGCATTTGGTTTGGATTTTGATTTAGTATGTCTGATTCAGGAAGTATGTTTAGAGTTTGTGTGAAAGAAGGGTGTAAGGTGAGACTGCCAAAATCATCGGTAGATCCACATACTATTTGTAAGAAGTGTCGGGAGTTTGTATGTACTTGGGACAATAGGTGCAATGAATGTCAGTGTCTGAATGAGAAAGAGTGGAAGGCTCTTATGAAGTATGTTGAGAGATTAGAAAAAGATCGGGTTAGAAGATCTGTCTCTAGGAGTGAGAGATCGGGGGTCTTCGAGTAAGCCTATGAATGAACTCTTTCATGTGTCTTCTCCAGCTCATTCACATGTAGATGTAGCACCTTCCCCTCAGGTTTCTCCTGCGCCCGTTGCTGTATCTGAGGATACTACTGATCCACAAATTGTGAAAGTGTTCGCTGCCCTTGTGTCCATGGGGAGATCCAAATTAAACGATTAACAGACAAAGTGGAAGGTGTTTAGTGACAGTGTTGTGGAGGGGGCGCCTGATCGTCCCTCTCGTGCTCCTAGACCGAGACCTCTGTCAAGCTCCCAGACCCAAGGGAGAAGGCATGTCGACAGTCGAAGGGAGGCGGAGAGGGGTTACTCGCGATCAGTCGTCCCTTCAGGCAGTCCTGTGCTTCCCAGGCTGCAGCAGTACGCCATGGAAAAGGCGATACTGGAAGTGCCGTATTCATCGGATAGTTCGGCGTCAGGAAGGAGTAGGACGTTTCGCGGAAGTATCGCGTCCTCTCAAGAGGTCATACTTTCCGTCCTCATCACAGATGAAAGGGCTGTTGATCAAGAAGGGTGGAGTAGCCCTGAGATTTTTTCATCGGAGGATGAAGAAGCTATCCCTATCAGGAAGAGAGGATTTCTCGTCCGTTGGAAGTAACTAGCGGTTGCGGTGAGAGGTGTTTCTCCTCCCGCTTAGCCTTAGAGGAACTCCACTGCGTAGACCGCAGGATCCTCTCGCCTCTCGTGTTTTAGCCCGGTGCATCCTCGATCTCCTCATCATCAGGAGTCTCGTAAGGAAGCGGAGACGAAGGAAGTTCTGCGGACATGCAGGAGAGATTAGCAGTGATTGTCCAATCATGGGAGAAGCCCGAACAACCTTCGGTTAGATGTAAGGACTCGTCTCTCCCGGTTAAGTCCTCCAAGAGGACGCAGGACGTGCAGCGCAAGCCAGGACGCAGTGCATCCCTTAAGAAGGACGAAGCAGTGCAGGACGCAAGAGGAAGAGTGATGGACGCATACGTTCAGGATGACGCAGGACGCAGGCGGCAGCATGTGGAAACTTTTTCTTGACAAGGAAGAGAGAGTTTTACAAGGAGACAGCTCCGCATTCGCTCTCTAAGCAGGCTCTGCATAGGATCCCGCTTTGGAGAGTCATCAGGATCTTGGTTTTCAAGATATTTCTTCGCAGGAGGAAGAATTTGTGGAGAGTGCGGAGAGGACAAGATGTGGAAGCTCCTTCCTCGGACTACAAGAGACTTACAGAGTGCCTCCTTTCTTTGTTTGAAGGAGATTTTCAACCTTCAGGCCCGCCATCGCCTTTGTCTCAATTTTCGAAGACGAAGACAACAAGAAAATCGTCTTTTTTGAAAATGACTTTGTCTATTTCAGCCAAGAAAGCCCTTCAACGTGTAATGGGTGGTTGAAGGAGAAGAGAGAGCGGGAAGACTTCGTTTTGCATTTCCTCTGGCCAAGTTGGCTTCTAAGTCTGGTGTTTGGTACGCTACGGGGGAAAGTCTTGGCCTGGGAGTTCCTGCCTCCTACCAGGGAGACTTTTCCAAAAAATAGTGGGCAGCTCCCGTAGACATGCTTTACATTCAGCCAAAGTGTGGTGGACTTCGTCAGAGTTCGACCATTTACTCAAAGGTATCTATCGGACTTTTGAGGTTTTTAATTTTCTTGACTGGTCGTTGGGGGCTCTGGCTCGGACTTCGGAGATGGAAGATTCTTCAGAATCCGAGTTACCGAGAAGTATCATGTCCTGTATGGATAAAGCCTTGAGAGAGGTGGAGCTAATGAACTGGCTTCACTTTTACAGCAGGCGTTTTGAAGAAAAGACATCTTTTGTGCTCGTTCGCTGCTAAAGGAGTCTCGAACGCGCAAAAGTCGGAGTTGATGTTCTCTCCTCTTTCAGGACAGCTCTTTCCTCAGGATATCATTAAGGACATCTCGCTCTCCCTCACTCAGAAGGCTATCAGGATCTACTAAGTCTTCTGTAAGGAAGTATTTACCTTCTAACGTAATGAAGAAGACTCCGAAGGATACAAGAACATCACAGCAGCCCTTTCGGGGTAGGACTTTTTCCCTTCCCGACCAGCATTTAGAGGGAAAAGAGTTCCAGCCAAAAGAGGTTCGAAAACCTCAACCAAGCAATGATTCAGAAGTCCTCCAGACTTGTGTGGGGGCCAGACTTTTAGACTTCTGGGAAGTCTGGCAAAGCAAAGGAGCGGATCCTTGGTCTGTAAAGGTAGCGAAGGAAGGATACAAGATCCCCTTTCTCAAGAAACCACCTCTCGCTACAGCTCCGAGAGCCCTAGGGGCTCATAACATCGATTTAGAGAAGAGAGAGGCTCTTTGGCATCAAGTTGTCAGCATGTTTAGAAAAGGGAGCCATAGAACCGGTTCTGGATCACGAATCCCCAGGTTTTTACAACCGTCTGTTTCTAGTACCGAAGTCATCAGGAGGTTGGAGCCAGTACTGGACGTAAGTCAGCTAAACTTGTTCGTAGAAAAGACCAAGTTTACGATGGAGACGAACGATTCAGTGCTGGCAGCGGTACGACCAGGGGACTGGATGGTAACGCTGGACCTTCAGGATGCGTATTTCCATATTCCGATTCATCCCAAGGTCCAGGAAATATTTAAGATTCGTGATCCAGGACAGGATTTATCAATTCAAAGCCCTTTGCTTCGGTCTGTGCACGGCTCCTCAATTTTTACAAGAATGATGTCGAATGTGGCGAAGTGGCTTCATTTGTTAGGAGTCAGAGTCTCTCTCTACCTCGACGATTGGCTCATAAGAGGCACAATCAAAACAGCAATGTCTGGAGGACACGAACATCACATTGGATTTAACTCAGCAGCTGGGTCTGATGGTAAACCTGCAAAAAGTCACGTTGATCCCCTCTCAGGAGCTAGTTTATTTGGGGATTCTGATATCCTCAGTGACTTTTCGGGCTTTTCCGTCACCCGCAAAGGCAGACCATGTGCCTTCGGAAAGTGCAAGAATTCCTATTGAAAGACCAATGCTCGGCGAGAGAGTGGTGTGAGCCTGCTGGGGGGGGTTGGACACTCTCTTCGTTAGAGCGGTTTCATTTCCCTAGGGAGACTTCACATGAGGCCCTTACAGTTCTTTCTGAACGAAGTCTGGCCAAGAAGATCGCAACCAGATTCCTTCCGGTTTCCAATTCCTTCAAAGATAAAGGAGGAATTAAAGTGGTGGCTAGTTCCGGGGAGGTTGTCAGAGGGTACGTCACTCCAGCAGAGGACCCAGACCGGATATTATTTTCCGACGCATCAGACGCAGCAGGCTGGGGAGCGACGCTGGGCCCATCGGGAGGAGTCAGGCCTTTGGAACGAAGAAGAGAAAGCCTGGCACATAAACAGGAAGGAACTGATGGCGATCTTCTTGGCTCTGAAAGTGTCAGACCGTGGATCAGCGGCAAAGTGGTGCAGATCAACGCGGACAATACCACAGCTCTGGCATATATACGAAACAAGGAGGAACCCACTCGTTGTCCCTTTGCACTTGGCGAAGGAGATTCTTCTGTGGTCGGAGAGAGCAAAACGTCACCCTGCTCACCAGGTTCATTCAAGGAGAGAAGAACGTCAGAGCGGACCTGTTGAGCAGGGACGGACAAGTGCTTTCCACGGAGTGAATGTTGCATCTTCAAGTATGCCAGAGGTGTGTGGAAGCTCTGGGGCACACCAGTAATGGATCTTTTCGCTACCGCAGCGACGAAGAGGTTACCGAATATTGTTCTCCAATCCCGGACCCTCTTGCAGTCGCAGTCGATGCCTTCCTACTAGATTGGACGGGTTTAGACGCGTACGCATTTCCCCCGTTCAAGATTTTAGGAAGGGTAATGAAGAAATTCAGAGAAAGTCGAGGAACAAGGCTGACTCTGATAGCCCCATATTGGCCGGCCCAAACGTGGTTCACAGAGGTACTGGAATGGACAGTGGATTCTCCGAGAAGTCTACCCACGAGAGTAGATCTTCTCAAACAACCCCACTTCGACAGGTTCCACAAGAACACCCTCTCTCTGGGTCTGACTGCGTTCAGACTATCGAAAGACTTGTCAGAGCGAGGGGGTTTTCTAGAGAAGCAGCGAGGCAGTTGCAAGAGCACGAAGGCCATCAACTATCAAAGTGTACCATCGAAGTGGGAGAACTTCCGTAAATGGTGTAAGAATCAGGAAGATTTCTTCATCCAGTAACCCCTCTGTGACACAAATTGCAGATTTCCTTCTGTATCTGAAGAAGGAACTGGGTTTGGCTAATCAGACAATTAAAGGTTATAAATGTATGTGGTCTGCAGTGTTTAGGCACAGAGGTTTAGATCTGTCCAACGACGCAGATCTTAGAGATCTTCTCAGATCTTTTAATACAAAGAAGGATCGACTTTGCAGAACTCCTTCTTGGAATTTGGATGTCGTTCTCAAGTTCTTGGAAACGGATAGGTTTGAACCTATGGGCAGTGCGTCTTTGCGAGAGCTAACGAAGAAGACTATTTTCTTAGTAGCCTTAGCTACAGCTAAAAGGATTAGCAAGCTGCAAGCTATTGACAAGCAAGTAGGTTGGAAGCACAACAGAGCAGTTTGTTCTTTTCAACAGGAGAGTTCTTAGCAAAGAATGAGAATCCTTCGCATCCGTGGCCAAGATCATTTGAGATTGAAGGACTGGCTGATCTAGTAGGTCAAGAACAAGAAAGGGTTCTTTGTCCCAGTAAGAGCTTTACGGTTTACGTAGAAAGAACAAGAAGCATTAGGGGGACTTCATGTTCTCTGTGGTGTTCTGTTAAAGATCCTACTAGACCTATGTCTAAAAACGTGGATGGCTTTCTTTGTAAGAGAAGTCATTAAAGAAGCTCATTTACTTTGTCAGGAAGAATGCTTCGGCTTGATTAAGGTTAAAGCTCATGAGGTGAGAGCAGTAGCTACGTCCTTAGCATTCAGGAAAAATTTTAGCCCTCAAAGGACTTATAGATTCGACGTTTTGGAGGACAAACTCGGTGTTTCCTCTCATTACCTTAGCGACGTGAAGACAACTTTTGATAATTGTCACGTTAGGCCCGTACGTATCTCAGGTACAGTACTGGGCAAAGGAGTTTCCACCCCACCCCGATAACCTAATAACATGCTAGGTTTTTTATTTAATTAGGTTATAGTGTTTTTTATGGTTGTCTGAGAAGGTTAATACCGGCTCAGTGGTGTGTAAGTGTTTATTACAATGTATGTGTGTGTGGTTCAGGTGACTAACTTTCCTAGCATGAATGCCCGTGGTAAATGAGGGCTAGGGTTCTCTGTCAGCAGATTGTCATGTCCAGTTGTCAGACCCTTGTTGTTAGCTTTCTCAACAAACAGGTCACATCCTAGTTGAGAGCTACCAAGGTTTAGCAGGCTAAGAGCAGGACCTACGAAGTCAGCTACCTTAGCAGGTAAGGAACTTTAATAGTAATTTTAAAAATTAGTTAATTTTGAATTATGACGATGTTGCTGTCTATGACCCACCTCCAAATGTGTCAATCAGCTATATATATACCTGCCAGGTAAGTGTCATGCATAAAAATGATATTGTTATGATACAATAAAGTTTTATGCATCTTACCTGGCAGGTATATAATAAATTAAATTCCCACCCTCCTCCCCTCAGGAGACAGGGTTCAGAGAAAATCTGAGGAAAACGGGAATAGTTCCAAGTACCAGCGCCACGGGAACAGGGTGGCCATCACCTGAACTACCAGTGTACTAGCGGTTGCCGCGAGTTTTGAAATTCTGCCAGTGCGTCAAGAGGAAATAGCTATATATATACCTGCCAGGTAAGTTATGCATAAAACTTTATTGTATCATAACAATATCATGTTAGGGTCTGGTTTTTGGCCGATACATTGTCTTACTAGCTCACTAACAATCATAAATTTTTTTTTTTAATGTTTACTTTCATTGGTCATAATTTCCATTATGCAGTGATTTTAAGTAACTGATTCAGAAACTACAGGTCTATCATTGTTTAAAATGTGTAATTCATGAAATAATTTTATAAAGTTTTAAGTCTGATCATTACTTTGAAAACTAGTATATTGAAGTTATTAATATTTTATGGGAATACAAAGTAAACCTCTACCTAACAGAAAAATATGTAACATTTTGTGATACTTCGTTCTCGTGTTTCCTTAGCTATAGTTTATATACTTCCAGTAATAATTTGAAACTAGCACTTATGCTAATATTAATAATTGAGTTTGCTTGTTGACACCTTTAGTTTTTAGTTATATTTACTAATTCTTATGTTCCTAATTTTTTTAACCAAATAGTAATGATGTGTACAAAGTTCACAGAGCACTTGCTACCTGTTTTTTCCAGTGATTTTCTTTTATTTTTTATAAAATTTGTACGTATACTGATATTACCTGGTCTTTGCTTTAAGAGTTTGTATGAAATGGAATAGCAAGTTTGTTTTTAAATTCAGTACATAATACCATTCAGATTACGATGTTCAATTTCAAACTAGTGATATAGGATAACTTTTTTAAAGCAAAATTTTTGTAACAAATGGTGATGGGTACCCCTCACATTTCTTGTAAAACCTGTTTCCTGGCTAGTGCATATGCACTTAACAGTTTTAATACTGTTGGGTTTAAGTTATGTCAACGGCATAGTGAATTTGATGTTAGATATTTGTGGCCTAAAATTTGTGTGTAAGTGACAAAAATGAATATGATATTTATATACAGTAATGTTTTGATTATGATAAGGATATTAATCACATCAAATATGACTGGGCACCCCTTTTGAATGTATAAATATTATTATTTTAGATAATTGAAACTTATATATTTAATTTTAGGTTCATATATTGATTCTCTGAATATCTCAAAATTCATAATCAAGATTCAGTGTTGATTTTCTCTCTGAAAAATAAGTACACTATAGTACCTTGAAATTACATTCAGTACTCTCAAATATTAGAATAAATGATAACTTTTTCATATTATTTACCTTGGCTGGTCTACCATACCAAATTTTCAGATATATAATGAATTCAGTGAATTGCATTAGTAAAGGTATGTATATGTATATCATATAAATTTTTTCATATATACGTATACACAACTTTAATGTTACAAATATTAAGCCACAAATATTATTTGCTACCACATTTACTATCCCTTAAAAAAAAAGATTACATTCAAGGTTCATATTTAATTGAATAAGTCTATCTGCCCAGCTAGGATACAGATACACTATATATTCAGAAATAGTTCTCCAGTCTTGGGCGCATAAGCTATTGTAATTTGGGAGGGTTGTTTATAAAGTAAATGTTTTCTAAGATAAAGTAGGATTTCATAATTCTAAATAAATACAGCAGTTGTATAGGTAGGGTGGTTTGTTAAAATAAGTTTGAGATAGTAAGTTTAATACTGTACATTACATAAAACCAGTCCGTTAAATATTTTTCTGTATCATATTGGATTATTATAAACATACACTCATTCATGTAGGGCCAGGCAGTTATTTTGACATTTTTCTTTGGAGTTTTCTTGTAGATATTACAAATTGGGTAAGATATAGTTATATCAAAAGAACATAAAAAGCTGTAATTATGAATACTGATGGCTCCTAATTAGATGCTGGCATAGACTTTAGAGCTGTTTTTCATAATTTTGAACACAGTGATTTCTCACCAAGTTTGTCTTCCATTTTATTGTAATTCTGCTGCTGTTGTTTAATCTGCCCTTAAGGAAAATTTTAATTCAAAAGGGTTAAAATTTTTATTTAAAAGTGAATTTTTCAAGGTGCCCAACAAGTTGTAAAGAATTTCAGTGTTTTTTTTGTTTTTAAACATATTGAGATTTGAGATTAGATTTTTTTATCAATTAGAGAGCCAGAAACTTCCCTTATTTCAGGTATTAGCCCCCCACAAACATTTTTGGTAGGTGGAAGAGAAATAGCAGATATTTTGAAGACAATGCATTGTCAGTGGCTCAAGATTGGTTGTACATACTGAGAAGAGGGAATTATTTTTCTTAACAGAAAAAATAGTTAGCCACTACTTTGGTCAACTTTTTTCGATTTGGGTATTAATGCTCAGATACGTATAAGGATTTTTCTGTATCATTCCGTTTGACCAGGATAAGCTAGAATTGACCAGTGGAACTGTAATAATGTGCTAGGAATACATATAGAAATAGTTCTATGCTATTTATAAGTTGGGTGTAGTATGTGAATTACTAATTTTTATCAAGACTTCGCTTAGTACATCTGTAAATATTATTTGCTGAAAAAATGTAGTTTAGGCATCAGTGACACCCAGAGTTGTTGTGATGCCACTATCAGGTAGTCTCCGGGTTATGGCAGTCTCGGTTACAGCGTTCCGACTGTAAAATGCTTGGCTCACAGTGCTGTTAACCTGATTTTTGCAGTGCCATAAGTGGTTTTACTGGGCTTACCCTGTTTTATGGTGCTGTAAATGCTATTTTTATTGTATGTCTTACCGAACAATTATACAGCCGTGATTTCCACGAGCGGCAGGAGACTAAATTCAAATTTAGCGCGTAGGCGTCGCCAACACTGGTGGTGATGACGTCATCTCCCTCCACTCGCGGGAGAAGCAGGTACAACTGCCCAGGTGAATCCAATTCTTTTCCTGCCTGCGTCAGGTGAACATCGGTGATCGGTGCGGGGATGACTTTGTTTCGCTTTTTTGCTTGTGGATTTGATCTTCGGAATTGGTGAAGTACTCTTTTTGGCGTTGTTGTTATTATGCTTATTATTTAGGCGTTGCCATGTCGGATTCTAGTCCGTCGGGAGTTAGGTTTTGCATCTCAGGATGTAAAACTAGATTATCCAAGTTAGAGTATGATTCTCACACTAAATGTGTTAAGTGTAGGGGACAGTTTGTCAGCAGATCGAACATGTAACGAGTGTAGTATTGGACTGATTCTCAATGGAAGTTTTTTTAGTTCATACTCGGAGAAATTAGCTAAAGACAGAATTAGAAAAGCAGCGCTTAGGGTGAAAGTAGGCTTAGCTCTGCTTCGTCTTGCGATGCATCTGTTCCTTCTGTTTCTCCTCAAATTGTTATGTCCTTTAACTACACCTCTTATTCCTCCTACTAATCCCACTTCTCCGGCTTCCCGTGTAGTTTCTTCCGACACCATTGCCAGTCTGGAATCGAGGTTAGATCAGAAATTTTATTTTCGTACTAGCGAATACGGTTTTTGCAACTTGGTAATTCAGTTAAGACGTTTTTGGAGAAAGGGGCTTCAAGGTAAGAGTGTAGTTGAGGGTGCGTCTGTCTGTCCTGACACGTCTCCTAGACAAAGGTCACTGTCCAGCTCCCCGCACCGGGGAGAAGACATACCAGAAGTCCAAGGGAGTCGATCGGGATTTGCCCACAGGACAGGTGCCTCTCTTGTTGAGCCTGTTGCGCCTCAACAGGGCTCGGTTAAGCGTTGGAAAGGTGTTGCGGTTAGACGCCTTTTGAATGATTCAAGCAATTCGTCTCCGGTCGCGCGGCGCTATTGGCGAGATTCGCCCGTTTCGCGTCCCTTAAAGAGGCGTTCAGGCGCTGATTCTCGCCTCCTCCAGTCAAGCGGTATAAGGAGCCTGAGAGTAGGGTTGTGCCTCGGCCGTTAGCGGCTCGTTCGTCGCCTCAATCTGTGCCTTTTTCGGCTCCATCTACTAGTAGAGATTGTGGTTTTAGTGCTGTAGCTAGCAGTTCTAAGGGTGTTTCTTTAGGCGCTTTCTCGTCTGTTACGCCTGATGCGCCTGTTTCGCCTCGAATTTCGGCGGCTCCGAGCAAGGCGCAAGTAGTTTTTCCGCCTCCTGCGGAACATTTAGGCTCTTCCAAGCCTACCTTAACTGTTTTTGATTCGTCTCTGGCTCCTTTGCGCAAGCAGTTAGAGATGTTAACCAACTGGGTGAATGAGTCCAAGGGTGGTTCGAAAACCTTCAGATCCGGTTGTAGTCCCGTCTACTTCTTCGGCGGTATCGGAGAATGAAGAAGAAGTAGAGGAGGAGGATTCACATCACCTCTCGTGTTATTCACGTCTCCTTAGATTTCTTCTGGTATCTTATCCAGATTATTTTGAGAAAGCGGCTCCGCGCTCCCCAACTTCGACTTTTTTGATGAGGAGGAAAACTTCAGACCCTCTCCTCCCAAAACTGTTCTATCTAAAGCGGTTAGACATTCGTTGAAAGAGACGGAGAAATGGATGTCTATGAAAAGAGACTTAGGGAAGGCTCTTTTTGCTTACCCTCCCTCTAAGTTGCTTCGTAAGAGGTATAGGTTTTATGTAACTGGGGAAGCTCCTTCTCTGGGAGTTTCTGCCTCCTCCCAGGGAGACTTCTCCAGTTTTAATCGACTCCTCTAGAAGATCTGCTTTCGCCGCAGCGAAGTTTTCTTTACAGCGCCTGAGTTGGACCACATTGTAAGAACTAATTTAAACTTTTGGAAGTCTTTAGCTTCCTTGATTGGACTATTGGCGCTTTAGCGGCCAAGATCGAAGACTGTCCTTCTCTTTCTCAGGAGTTAGCGGAGGATTGGATTGGTGTTCTGTCCTGTGCGGACAAATCTATTAGGGATGGATGTGATGAGTTAGCTTCGCTCATCGCCTTTGGTACCTTAAGAAAAAGGCAAACTTTGGTGCTCCTTTTGCTTCTAAAAGGGTTTACTTCCCAACAGAAGTCTGCTCTCTTGTTTGCTCCTTTTGTGAAAGATAACCTCTTTCCAGACGATGTAGTGTTGTCAATTTCGTCTGCGCTAGATAAGAAATCTACTTCGGATTTACTGGCACAGTCTACTAAGAGACCTAAAGCTCCTTTGGAGACTGTTCCTTCGGTTTCTCCTCTGGCCCAAGCGCCTTTTCGAGGGAGAAAACCCAAGCGCTTCTTTCGGCCGAAGTCGAATTTGCGACCTCAGTCTAAGGCCTCGGGCCAAGGGTTAACAAACCTTCCAAATGAAAGCTCAGTTCTTCCTGCACCAGTGGAGCCAGGCTGGCTCTGTTTGGGAGGAAATGGGAAAAGGGAAAACAGAGGAGCAGAAGCCTGGGTAGTGCAAGTACTCAGTTCGGCTATCGTATTCCTCTCGTTTCACCTCCCTCGCTCTCACCTGTGCCCAATTCCATTCCAGGGCATACTCTCCGGGCTCAGACAAATTTCTGGCGCTAGCCGCAGAAGTGGAAGCGCTTCGGAAGTACCTGAGGTTCATGTTTGAAGGCAAGGTGTTTTCAGTTTCGGGCGCTTTGCTTCGGACTAGCGACCGCTTCCTCAAAGTTTTCACCAGGGTTCTATCCCCGATAGGAAGCTGGCTGCACATATTAGGAGTAAGAATCTCCTATCTGGACGATTGGCTTCTCCGGTCGGAATCAGAGAGTCGGTGCATGAAGGACCTTGGAACAACTCTGGATCTTGCCAGAAAGTTAGGAATTCTGGTCAAACAAACAGAAGTCCCAGTTGTTCCATCTCAGAGCATCCTTTATTTGGGGATGACTCTGAATGCTCAAGTTTTTCGGGCTTTTCTGTTCCCGAAGAGGGTTCAAGGCTGTCTGGAGACAGTTCAGGAGTTCTTGGACAAAAAGGTAAGTTCTGCCAATCAGTGGATGAGGCTCCTGGGCAAATTGACGTCAGTGGAGAAATTTGTGACGTTGGGAAAGACTGCACATGAGACCTCTGCAGTTTTTCCTGAGAGCCTCTTGATGCAGGAAGACACAAACCAGACTCGATTGTCTTTCCTGTCACAGAGTCAAATAAAAGAGGACCTAAGGTGGTGGCTCTCTCGAGCAAGGTTGGAAGAAGGGTTAGATTTACGACCCATCCTCCCGAACCTACACAGTCTTTTCCGACTATTCAGTTTCTTTTCCGCTCTTCGGACACAGGTTGGGGAGCCCTGCTGGGAAATCAAACGGACTTCAGGAGCTTGGTTGGAGAAGGAGAAGAAGTTCCACATAAATGTAAAGGAACTTTTAGCAATTTTCCTGGGGCTCAGACAGTTTCGGAGCTTAGTAGAAGGTGGGTAGTGGCAGTGCATTCCGACAACTCCACGGCTCTCTCGTACGTGCGGAAACAGGGGGGGACTCAGTCTTTCTCTCTATACGAAGTAGCCAAGGATCTCCTCCTGTGGTCAAACGAAGCGAAGGTTCAGCTAGTCCCGAGATTTGTTCCGGGAAAGATGAAGTCCTGGCGGACGAGTTTAAGTCGTCAACAGCAAGTGTTACCTCTGGAGTGGACTTTGGACAACAAGATTTGTCAGAAACTTTGGCGCCTTTGGGGACGACCGTCCATAGACCTGTTCGCGACATCAAGGAACAACCGTCTTCCTCTCTTTTGTTCTCCAGTTCCAGATCCTCTAGCTTGGTCGGTGGACGCAATGCTGTGGATTGGTCGGGTCTGGAAGCTTATGCATTCCCTCTGTTCGGTCTAATAAGAGAGGTGCTGAACAAGTTTCATGTCGCACAGCATGTAACCACTAACGTTAATCGCTCCCTTTTGGCCCAGGAGAGAGTGGTTCCCGGACCTTCTCCAGTTGTTAGTAGACTTCCCAGACTTCTTCCTCCAGAGAAGTGGCTTCTCAAACAACCTCACTTCAAGAGGTTCCACCAAAACTTGTCCGCTCTAGCTCTGACAGGGTTCAGACTGTCCGGAATCTTGTCAGAGCGAAAGGGTTTTCAAGAAGAGCTGCAGAAGCTATCGCTCGTTGTAGGAGAGAGTCTTCTAACAAACTCTATCAAGGGAAGTGGAGAATCTTCAGAGAGTGGTGTAGAAGTGCTAAAGTCTCTACTTCTGCGACCTCTTTAACAGAAATAGCAGATTTTCTTCTATTTCTTAGGAACTCTAAGAAACTGGCTCCTTCGACGATCAGAGGATATAGAGCCATGCTTTCTTCGGTTTTTCGACATCGAGGTTTGGATATTTCCTCCAATTCAGATCTGTCGGACCTCATTAGGTCTTTCGAAACCACTAAGCTCCCGCAGGATACAGTGGCTTGGAACTTAGATGTGGTGCTTAAGTTCCTCATGGGGCCACCGTTTGAGCCTTTGAAGTCTGCTTCACTCAGGAACTTGACTAAGAAGGCACTTTTTCTTATTGCACTAGCTTCTGCTAAGCGTGTCAGCGAATTGAACGCTATAGACAAAAAGAGTCGGTTTCTCTCAAGGCAATGCTGTATTTTCGGTATCTTTGACCTTTCTAGCCAAAAACGAGAATCCTTTTAATCCTTGGCCGAGGAGTTTTGTGGTAAGGAATTTATCTGATTTGGTTGGACATGAGGAGGAAGAAAGGCTCTTATGTCCAGTCAGGGCTATTAAGCAGTATCTGTTTGCCACTAAGGGTATTAGAGGACAATCTTCTAAGCTCTGGACCTCGGTTCAAAATCCCTCTCGTCCTCTTTCTAAGAATGCTATATCGTTTCTTTATTAGAGAGCTTATCAGGGAAGCTCACTCGCAGTCCGAGAACGACAATCTTTCCGTTCTGAGAGTTAAAGCTCACGAGGTTAGAGCAGTGGCAACTTCTTTAGCATTTAGAAAGAATTTATCTTTAGCTTCGATTTTCTTCAGAGCACGTTCTGGAGATCGAATTCGGTTTTTGTGAGTCATTATCTCAAAGAGATAGAAACGGTTTCGAGAATTGTAAAACGTTAGGTCCCGGTGGCGGTTTCTGGCATGGTGTTGGGAGAAACGGCACAGGGGTTGTCACCTCTATGCTAACTTTTCACCTTGAATAGGTTGTCGAGTTCAAGGGAAGCTGGGGGTACTGAGTACCTGGGATACTCACCAGTCTGTAGGTCAGATTTTATAATGGTTTGGGTATATAGTTTTTAAACTGGTGTTGGTGACAAATGTTTTGTATGATTGAATTTCTGGTCTTAGCACCCGGGCAAGGGCAATCTTTGTTGTTACTATCCTCCGTCAGTCAGCCTTGACTCGCTTGAACTACGGAAGGATTCCACTCCTGTAGAGGCTAACTTTGGTCAAATTCCAATTCCTCTACAAATAGTAAGAAGAGCACCGACCAGAGGCAGTAACAGTCTGCTGTAGCTCTCTTATAAGGTAAGGTACAACAGACACCTTGAGTGTTTACTGGTATTGTAATAAATGTAAACCATTTAGAAATATAGTGGTCCACTGAATCCCACCTTCCCATAAATGTGGTAATCAGCTGTATAATTGTTCGGTAAGACACTACAATAAAAATGAAATTTTCATTATTAAAATGAAAGTTTTATTGTATACTTACCGAACAATTATGATTATACCCACCCTCCTCCCCTTAGGTGGACGGACGGGCAGAAAGAATTGGATTCACCTGGGCAGTTGTACCTGGTTCTCCCGCGAGTGGAGGGAGATGACGTCATCACCACCAGTGTTGGCGACGCCTACGCGCTAAATTTGAATTTAGTCTCCTGCCGCTCGTGGAAATCACGGCTGTATAATTGTTCGGTAAGTATACAATAAAACTTCATTTTAATAATGAAAATTTCATTTTTCCCATTATTATTATGATGTTCTTGTTGAAGGTGTTTTTTGGGGGTTTTTCTTGTTGAAGGTGTTTTTTGGGGGTTACAACTTGCTGTTGGGAAGGAACAAAACCCCCCCCCTGTAAACCGGGGACTTCCTGTATACAGAATAATCCTTGAGTTCAAGCAATCAAGATAGATGTCAGAAGGTTTGTTTGCTAGAAAATGCGAGGAAAGATGTATAAAATAGCCGCAGTAACATGAAGGAATGACACAACATAAAAACAGTTTTGAATTGTAAAGTTTGGATAATGTCTCATAGGACAAAGGTAAAAAAACTACCAAATGTATGGGGGATATAACAGAAGTTATTGCAGACGGTAAATAAGTTTTAAATGTACATGTATAGAGGTATGAAACAGACTGAATATAGAGATATGAAATAAAACTGACCATGAAAATAATGAGGAGAATAAGTGTTTGAAGTTTTCACTGACATGGATATCAAACTTGCAAAAAGAGAGAGAAAATGGATGATGAATCTTGTACACATTGTGGTATAATGTATTTTTCTTTATTCTTCTGATTAATCCCTAGTTGGGGTTTCTGTTTTTGTTAATGAGCCTTTTCTAGTCGCTTTCAACATTTATTGAATGGCTCAGTTTATAATTCATTTTGAAAGAATTTTTTTTACACAAATCCCCTTTCCGGTTCCAAACCACCCCGTTTATCTGGGCATGGGTTAATTACATGATTATCATAATGAGAAAAGTTGCCATGGGCATGGTTAGATGACTTCTGGGAATGTGACAACTAGAAGCATAAACTCAGCTCATCTTTCATGAAGGTTGAAGAGTGGTCTGTGGGATTAGTCTTCATTGGTATATGAAAAGTCAGGGAATTTATTCTTTTTCACATCGTTTTTTCTTAAACACTCGGGGAGTTTCAGAGTGATTACACCCAGTAGGGGCTTCAACTTGAAATCCCCCGCTGGCATTTCCACAGTTCAAGAGTGTTAGCCTATCCTTCAGAGGCTTGTGCTCTGGCAATGAACTTTCCTCCTGCGTGATGTAGATGCGTTTTGGCATTTTTTCCAAAACAGCCCTGTCTCATCACAAATTGAAGACCTGTTGTTGGAGGGAATCCTTCAGTCTCAAGATACTATTGAATTCACTAATGAATTCTTCAGCAGCACGTTTATCTGAGCTCACAGCCCCCCCATAATCTACGACACTATGGATGCCTAAACGCTTTCCAAATTTTTCAAACCAGCCACTCCTATCCTTGAAATCACCAAGAGCAGCATTAGTTGTTTGGCATTTTTCTTACATAAATCAAAATGCAACATCTAGCTTTCTCACTGTTTTCATTTATCCACACTAACAGAGTTTTCCAACATCTTCCGCTAGTTGCGATCTCTGTTTGTAATGAAGTGACCTCTTTTCGCAACATCAGCTGCCTTGATTTCATGTTTCTTTGCTAGGATAGAGCTGATCGTCAACACTGATTTGCCGTACATCCTAGCAAGATCAGCTACATGTGCACTACTTTCATACTTTGCTACAAGTTCTTTCTTGAATTTAATCGTATTGCTGGTTTTTTTTACTGAAGGGGTGGCACTTGCAACTTTCTTTGGTTGCATGATGGCTACTTTGCAATGAGTTTTTACGGCAAAATTAGCACAAAAGACAAACACGTGCTGTGATGCGGACTACTAGCGCAGAGATGGATGTTCAGCGAGAAACAAAGCCAGAATGGGTCTTGAGAGAAGACAGGGTGTTTGTTTGGGTGCTTGATGCGGGGCCTGCTCACACGCTGGGCCCTGGATGGAGTGTTTCCGAGTGTATGAAAACCGAGGAAACTTATGATGACTGAGACAAAATTTCTTTGAAAAAAGTTTACGAAAATTGAAATGTACGAAAAGAAAGACGTACAAAAACCAAGGTTTGACTGTACATATGTTGTGAATGGCATGATGATATAAACCAGAAGTCCATTGGTGGAGGTATCATTGCCCAGTGAGTATAGTTAGGGTTTCACCAAGGGAGTTGCACATGCGACCTCTAGTCTCAGGTTGGTTCACTCTTCTCTGGAATAAGGTAGAGTGTTTATGAGGTTGTGGGTAACATAGATTTTCTGTGGAGTGGTTGGTTAGACAGTCTTGAATGAGTCGTCACTTAGAACAGGCTGGGACGTCAGCATTAGTATGTAACTGCCTGCTCTCTGGAGGTCGTTCCTTGCTCTGTCAAACTTTGTTGTGCATACCACTCTAAGTCTTCTGTTTGGGTAAACCCAAAAGTTTAGCTGTATCCCTGTTGGTCATTTCAGGTTATGGATTCTTTAAATTTTGGTTTTTGATTTAAGCTTTTTATGCGAGTATAATTGTGAATCTCATTTGCCTTTGAGTAGTATCTTTCTCCTGCCACCATGAACTTTTAGAGATACTGTATCGACAAGGACTTAATAGCTCCATTTACAGTGACTTGATAATAGGTTTAAAATTGTTTTTTTATTAATACTGGAATGTAAATTGAAAAATTTCTAGAATGAAAATCAGGGGTGAAATGAAATTATATATTGAATGGTTTTTATACAACATTAACCACTGGTTAGATGTAAAAGAACTTTTCTGGTGAGGTTTTTGTATAATAGGTGGAAGTTTGTAGCATATAACACATAATTAATGTAATCACTATGGTTAAATAGGTACAGTTCAGTATAATAATACCAGATATTAACTGTAAGGAAGGAAGCATTCTTAGATAGCTCATTTCATTTATTTTGTCTCATTTTATATACATTTTTCAGCTACAAGACGCATCTCTACTGGTTCAACTTTTAAGAGCCCTGCTACTGACATCTCCAATTTGAGTGTCACTTCATCTACTACTTCAGGGAGAGAAAAGTGCAAAGGCGGAGATAGTGCAGCCCAAGGACCATCCAGCCGAAAGAATGGAAGGGGTTCTGCCGGTGGCCGATCTTTCTCGGAGACACCTTCCCATCATCAACCCTGGTGTCTCTCCCCATGTGGCCTAAAGTATGTCAGTTATCATATAGAACCAGGGCTATTTTTCAAATATATCTCTTTTAAATATAAAATAAAGTACTTACATATCAAAACTGTTCTGCGAGCAAGGTGTATCTTACAATTTTAGAATAACATTTTAGTTGCCATATGAAATGGGTGCCATTGACATGCCTAGACAGGATGGGAAGATTTCCAAATTTTGATCATGTAGAGTAAGGAAAAGTCTTTGAAGAAGAGATTGAAGAAAGCAAATGATCAGATTTGA
>NC_087203.1:108917523-108934214 GCF_015104395.2 Macrobrachium nipponense | reverse complement strand
CGTGATTCAGTTATATACATATATATAATATAATATATATATATATATATATATATATATATATATATATGTGTGTGTGTGTATATATATATATCAATAATATATTTATACATATGTAAATAAAAATAAAATATATATATATATATATATATATATATATATATATATTTTTCGTTAAAAGCAATTGCTTTAGTGGCATCAATAAGTTTTCTTGCAGGTATTCTTCATACCGACGAAGTTTTTTCCGATTCTCGTTCGTCAATTTCTGGTGAAAAATACGCAGACTTCCTTCTTCCATTTATTAAATTTTGTCGTGACAGCTGTTTCGCCTTAAGGCATTATCAAGCGACTGCTGACTTACAATTTGGCCTTTCGGCCTATTTATTTCATCGTGTGGGAAGTATGACCTTGAGGTATGGGTACTGGTTAGTCTAGGGATTAACAGCTTAAGGGCGTTGTTTTGGATACAAGAACATAAGGACATATGTACTGTGACAATAACAGTGAAAGTATAAACCGTGATTAAATAAATATTTCAAAATACAATGCCATGTGCTAGTGTTTCCTTAAATGTATGTTTAAGATTTAATGTTACAAGTTGGTTTTTAGATAAAATTGCAAAATTACATACAGGAATAATAAATGATAATATAGAAATCTAAAATAAGGGATAAAAAACTTCGTCGGTATGACGATACCTGCAAGAAACTTATTGATGCCACTAAAGCAATTGCTTTTAACGAAAATTGCATAAGAGAAAAAAACTATGCCCTAAAAGTATATATATATATATATATATATATATATATATATATATATATATATATATCGTATACATAAACGAAAAGTCTCTTCGAAGAACAACAGGAAGAACAGCAGATGGTCAATGTTGCCTTAAAAGTAATCACGATATTGTGTTCACGCACCTAATAAAATAATATCAATGTCTTTTTAATATAGAATACGCTGTTTAACATACTTAAGATTCCAAACTTGTAATAAGATCATTTGCATTATGTACAGAAGGTATCCTGCATGCTTTAATCATTCTATCCCAGTATTACAATATCTGAAGGATTTTATCCTTTATATTATTTCATTTTCACAGGCCTAACACTTATCAGTACATTCGATAAAGGAGAAATGGTGTAATTCTTCTCATATAATTATTATTGGGCTAGATCGCAGTTTAACGTCATATCCAATACATAATGATATTGGGCAAAAAACGCCAAACTCATTTACATCTGTTATATATTATATATATATATATATATATATATATATATATATATTATATATATATATATAAATATATAATACTATATATATATATATATATATATATATATATATATATATATATATATATATATATATATATAATATATATATATATATATAATTATATATAATATATATATATATATATATGTAATTATACACACTATATATATACCAGAATAGATAACTCCTTGTATCCTCAGTGTCAAACCCAAGAGGCGCAGATTCGAATCCAGGCCGGGCTTATACATAAAACTTACCAAGCATAATATATATATTAATGGAGAGAGAGAGAGAGAGAGAGAGAGAGAGGAAAAGGTGCGACCGAAGTTTAACTAAAGTAGAAATGAGAGAGGATGTGTCCGGGGAGATCCTTATCGCCAATACCGACACGCAAAGAGGGATTATTATACGATTCATTTATAACGTTCTTTACCAGTCACTCTTCCCCCCCACCCTCCCCCCGCCAGCTCGGTCGCACCCTTAGCCCGAAGGATCATTTGCATTTCGCCTGCAGTATATACTATATTCTATAAGGAAGAATGCCATAAATTCTCTCTCTCTCTCTCTGCATAAATTTGCCTTCAAGTGCTGTTAATTAGGGAAAATGGTCCGTCATGGTTACAATGAGACCTTGTTCTTTGAGCTTAAACCTTGATCTAGGAATGGAATGGAGTAGAGCAGATAGGTCAAAAGCCACGCTCTGTGACCTCTGAGGTCATTCAGCGCTGAAATGGTGTTTGAGAGCAAAAAAAGGTTTTAAAGGTGTAACAGGAGGAAAACCTCTCAGCTGCTCTATGAATCATCTGTTAGGAAAGGTGTGGTGAATAAGACGGAGGGAAGAGAACACAAACGGAGGTACAGTAAAAAGGAAAAGGAATGAAAAGGGTTGCAGGTAGGGGCCGCCTTCGGGACCCTGCAAAGAACCTTAAGTAATGCCTACAGTGCATCGCGTGACGGGCATTGATGGTACTACCTCCACACGGGGGAACCTAGTATCCTTTTAAATATTTGCTTAAAATATCCTTTAGCTTTAAGGGATAAAAAAAACTTTTTTCATTCCATTAAACAGTGAGGAGAGACGTTCTAATAAAGCTTAAAGATTTTAAGTTTATTTTTAACAATGTATCAAGGTCTACTCTTCCTTCCATTATTTTTTTTAAATCTTCAGCTGAAAGCCTTCTGGACAGAACCAACAGACTATAAAGCCAAGAGAGGTCAAAAGGCAAACCAATCAGACTGCAGAGTGAGAAAAGTTATAAGAAAAGACGAAGAATAAATAATTATGAGAGAAAAGAAAATAACCCCGATGCACCTGAATTCAGAGGACTTCAGCAGAAAGCAGGAATGAATGTGATCAAGAGAAGGCTTTAGATTTGATCCTCATCTGTAGAGAACAGAATACTAACTGTTCTTTATAGTTCCCATCGAAACCCTAATCAAAATATACAAAAACAGTGGTGTCGCTCTCGACTCCAAGCTTTTCATAGCACTTAAAAAGCATAATCTCAAGCTGTCAGAAATCTACATATCGTTTGTAAGGCTTCCTATGTCCACTGAAATGATGGCATTAATGTTGGGAGACATCAGACCTCTTGTTCAGCTACCAACGGATTATTGTTACTGTTACTGTTACCTAGCAACAATTATTATTATGTTAATTTCGAGCATAAGATCTAGCATGACAAAGAATTTTCCATGTCGTCTTTGTTGCTTGTGACGAAATAACTGATGCTTGCTACTTGCTTATCAGAACTTCAACACTCAATTTTGCCGAGATGCCACGATTTCAGTCTATCCAGCTCTGATACTGGTGGCCATTGTGTTAAAACTGGCTGTAAATCGTCTTCAAGGTGACATACTAATCTACTGCCTTAATGCTTCTAACTTATATTAACGCCTGAAGTGAAAGGCAAAATAGTGCAAGCATTAATAAAAATAAAGCTACATCGATTGAATTTCATACCTTGGCTTAAGAAGAAGTGAACTTCTAAACAAAATTAGCACTCAGGGATTGTTTACATGTACCGTTTATATTCGTTTACATGCACTGTTTATATAAAACGAGGCACACTGTTTGAGAAGGCTGAGTCAATCAGCATACGAGCATAAGAGTTAAGAAGTACCGTTGGCAAGAACAAGACGTACCAGGGATGCAGAGTTCAGGCAAGTCTGCTGGATTGGTGATTTTATTTCACTTAAAAAAAATAAAAAGAATAAAAAAAATCAGTGATTTATTTGATTTTTTCATTTATTTGGTTTTTTGATTTGTTAGATGTTTTTTTCAATCCTTTTTTTTTCCTAAAAATGTATTCTGACAGAATTACTATTGATTTATCTTTTAGGTTTACAATTCTGGCCTAAAGTATATACTTGCAATTTTTTTATACCAAAATATATAAATGCAGCACAGTTATGCTTAAGTTTTTATTAACCTCCAAACTATATTCTTCTATTAGTTTGCTTTGAAATTAGAAAGAAAATTAAAAACTAATAAAAAAATTAAAAAATCATGATTTTCTAAATGAAAAAATCAATGATTTAACGTTCTTGATTACATTAGTTTGATTTAATCATTGCCAACCATGCAAGTCTGTGAACCGAAAGCACCTTTAAGATGACAAGTGTCGAACTCACTCATGTGTTTTACTGTAATTTATACATTTGTAATCTGCATGTGTCAACTCACTTGTGTCTTTTTCTGTAATTTAAACTCTCTTGTAACCTGCATGTGTGTCAAACTCAAAGTCACTGATGCCTTTTACGGTAATCTATACTCTCTTGCAATCCCCATGTGTTTCAAACTTACCCATGTGTTTTACTGTAATCTATACACTTGTAATCTGCATGTTAGTCAAACTCACTCATGCCTTTTACTGTAATCTGTGTTCTCTTGTAATCTCCATGAGTGTCAATCTTGTAACCTGCAGGTGTGTCACACTCACTAGTGTATTTTACTGAATCGATACTCTTGTAACATGCATGTAGTCTTTGTCTCAAGGTTCCATCACGGTGAAGGAAAAATAGTTCTGCATATTCATTCATGCCTCGAAGGAAAACTAATGACGATACACCCAAAAATAGAGCAAATATGATGCTTAGGCAATCAAGTGAGGACCTCCACCAACCTGACCAGTGTGTTTGTTTGTTTGTTTGTTTGTTTGTTTGTTTATATGGGCTTTTTTTACGTTGCATGGAACGAGTGGTTATTCAGCAACAGGTCCAACGGCTTTAAGTGACTTCCGAACCACGTCGAGAGTGAACTTCTGCAGAAAAACATATCTCTGACTCCTCAATGGAATGCCCGAGAATTGACCAGTGTGTTGACCTCTCGAAAAACAAGTCTGAAGCAAACTGAATATGCAAAAAGTGCTAAGGCTATAACGAAGACACACGGCGTGACATGCTCTGAAGATAAGGGCCGATTGACAAGACTCAATATGAAAGCATGCGGAAACATCAGAGGATGGATGAGAGACGATGACAGTATCGCTCATCAAGGGATTACCATAAATACTGACGTGTGAAAAACGAAGGAAACTATTTGCGATTTCTGTGAACTGTTTTGTCATATTAAATAGTGTTCGTTGATTTTTGCAGCTACCGTACTTTACGAACTACATTTGTTGAAGTAGCGCAGTGTATCTTGCTGATCACTGATGTAACGAAAATACCATTCACTGTCGTATTCAAAAGGGTAGATCATATATATATATATATATATATATATATATATATATATATATATATATATATATATATATATATATATATATTTGATTTTAAATCACGAAGGAATAAAAAACGTGATGATTATACGAACAAAGTTACAGCCCCGAAGGAAAATTGAAACACTGGAGATGCTATTCGTCTTATCACAAAGTACTTCGCATCTCCAGTGTTTCAATTTTCCTTCGTGGCTGAACTTTGTTCGTATATATACACATGTATATGCGTATATATATACATCTATATATACATATAGGTACATACATTCTTTCTAACAAATTAATTATCCATCGACAACGTTAATATTCCCTCTTAATCGGTTCCACACAAACTAAATCAACTTAACGGAAGGCATTAAATAATATCACCAAGATTACGCATAGCATTTGTTTCAAAATCATTACCAAACACTTCAAGAGAAAATAAAAAACACAAAAGAACGCACAACTTACAAACGCCTCGCCACATTACAAAAATAATGATAAAGACATTAACGTACGAACGAGGCAAAGCAAAACAGGAACCACAAAAATAAAAAATAGCGGAGATTTTATCAAAACCGCCGGGGGTTTAATATGACGAGAATTTTATCAGGTGATTGCAGGGTTTTGGCATCGGTTATTAGAAAATAAGAGATTATATTTGTTAGAAGGACCATTTCCCGATTTTATCGCTTGCATAAAACACGGGTCTTGATGCGGTATCTCAGGATCTTTATGAAGTCCAGTTACTAAAGTAATTTGTCCGTTTGGAGTAACAAAACGCATAATACCAGCATTTGTGGGGAACAAAATTATGTCTCACTAGTACCGTTGCATGTGTGTGTATATATATATATATATATATATATATATATATATATATATATATATATATCTAGTATATAGATGATATTCATATGATATCATATATGACATATATATATATATATATATATATAGATATATATGTATGTATGTATGTATGTAGTATGTATGTATGTATATATGGCATATATATATATATATATATAAATTTATCTTAGTATATATATATATATATATATATATATATATATATATATATATATATATATATAGACTCCCCTGGACAAGCAAATAGCAATATTCCTGAGGACTGACCTCCTCGTCCTTCTTGTATTTCGTACGGGTAACGGACAAAATACCTGCGAATCCGGAATCCGGATGAATTTAATCCGTTTATTTGTAATAATAGCGCGAACAAACCGTAGGAAAACCTACCCAACCACGTTGTACATTTAGGCGTTCGGTCCAGACAGAGACATTTATGAGCGTGTGTGCATACATTATTTGCTCCTTCCCTAAGGCGAAGCTCCTTGTTGAAAAGACAATTATTCTTTAAAAGCAAAGTCCTCCTCGTGGACGATACGTCCATTATTCAATCAGGCAAGGTAGTAAAATTCGTGCCTTCCTTCGTGCTTGACAGTTTAATGGTACGGATTTATAATCAGCTGAAATTTATGGGAGGTAAATTGTGGAATAAATTCCTACTGCTCTGTCATTTCATCACTTGGCTGCCGTCTTGCATACCGATCTCGATATAGCGAAGCGTTTAGAGCTTATTAGGAGCATCATCACTATCAAATTAAAAATTATATTTACAGCATCATCACTATCAAAAAAACTATATTTAACGCATCATCATTATAAAATAATTACATTTAAAGCATCATCATTATAAGAAAAATCATATTTAAAGCATCATTATCAAAACGAATTACATTTAAAACATCAACATGATCAAAAACATAATATTGAAAGTATCATCATTATCAAAAGAATTATATTTAAAGCATCATCATCATAAAAAATTATATTAAAAGCATTATCATTATCAAAAACATTATATTTAAAGCATCACCATTACCATAAAAATTATATTTAAAGCTTCATCATTATCAAATTACAAATCATATTTAAAGCATCGTCATTATCAAAATAATTATATTTAAGGCATCATCATTATTAAAATAAAAATTATATTTAAAGCGTCATCATTATTAAAATAAAAATTATATTTAAACCATCATCATTATCAAAATACAAATTAAGTTAGTTTCGGCCCATCAAGACTAAACGAATAATTAAGAAATTAAATAATCTGTATAAAGGAACCAGCGCCCTCTGGATAACAATAACAGTATCATAGATAAAAAAGAATAACATATAGATATGCAACCTATTTGTAAACTGTATCATGGGAATCTTGACCAATTCACCTGCGATCAAACAAACCCTGTCATGTATACAAAATGCGGATCACTGAATTAAGAATAACTGAACCTCTTTGTGTGTGTGCGTGTGTGTGTGCGCGTGTGTGTTTTTTGTTTGTTTGTTTGTTTGTTTGTATGGTGTTTTAAGTTCCATGGAACCAGTGGTTATTCAGCAACGAGACCAACGGCTTTACCTGACTTCCGAACCACGTCGAGAGTGAACTTCTATCACCAGAAATACACATCGCTGACCCCTCAGTGGAATGCTCGAGAATTGAACTCGTGGCCACCGAGGTGGCACGCCAGCACCATACCAACCACGCCACAGAGGCATTTCAGTGTGTGTGTGTGTGTGTGTGTGTGTGTGTGTGTGTGGACTTTATTCCATAATTCATCTCTCGTCAATTTCTGTTGATTAAAGAAGTTTCACCAAACGTCAAATATTGGCATAAATCTTTTCGATTTAACACCGAGCATTAAGCAAAGCGCTATGCATGAGGTTTACTGCCTCACCCGACTTTACGATGAACGTAGCCATCACTTTAGACGCTTTCAAGATTAACTGTTCCTTCAAACAAAGACTTTTACCTTAGGGAAGAAGAAGACAGTGTGTGCAATGTGCATACTACACCCTCATGAACGTATCTGAGAATGGGTTAGGTTTTTGTGCGTTTCATTTGCACTGTTATTCCAAATAAACGAATTAATTTAATCAGAATTCTTACCGTTCCGTTACCTATATTTGTTGATGAACGTGCAAGAAAATCTAGGGGCTTAGTCCAAAACAAGATTGTTAATGCTTTTTCATGAAGTATATATATATATATATATATATATATATATATATATATACATATAGATATACATATGGTGTATATATATATATGCATATATACTATATATATATATATATATATATATATATATATATATATCAAAATATCACCATAACGTGAGTGGAAAATTTTAAAGTATTAAACGTCCACACTTATGTAAGATGTGTATTAAAGAATTCTTATATAGCTGATGAGGTCTACTGATCAAGTAGACGGAAACTCCGACATATAAGAAATTTTTAATACACATCTTACATAATTGTGGACTTTTATTATTTTCAATTACACAAACACACACACACACACACACACACCACACACATATATATATATATATATATATATATATATATATATATATATATATATAATAATATATATATATATATAATATATATAATATTATATATATATATTGTACATACTACATACATACAACATATATGTAATATATTTGTAATTATTTTCTTTGCCTTCCCTTTAGAATTCAGATAAAAATTGTCTTCGCAGTCACGTTGCCATATCTTGCTCAAATTCTTTCCGAGCCTCGGAACCTAACGTCAAATTTGATTTGATCTCAGATTTTGCAGTGTGATATGTGATTTTCCTCGCTAATGAGTTTCTTTTTTTATATTTTTTACATTTAAAAGAAGGATTGATGATATACAGAAGCTCGAGTGACTGGAATCTACATTTCACGCTCTGTCAAAAGCACCGAATGTTTAATAAAATTATGAAGCTTCAATAATTTTGCAAATTTTTTTTTCTGTACTTTTAACCTAAAATGTTAACAAGAAGGGTCTTTATGCCAAGTATTACGCTACACAACGAAATTCAGCTCAAATATGCTAAAAGCATCAAATGATGCCACTGCATTTGGTAACATTGGTGACTGTTCCTTTTCCTTATATTTTTACCCCCACATTGTTCCACTGACGCATTACTACATTTACTATTCACTGAAAGAAATATTAACATATATAATATTATCACACAATCTGTTAGATAAGAAAATCATTTATAACAAATCGCCTTTCGTACGCATGTGTTGTCTGTCAAGTTTTTATTAATCAATAACTCTCTAGTGTTATTTACCTCTCTCTAAGTCAGTCACTAATGTCTTTCTTATTTTTCTATATATATATATATAATTTTTTATATTATATATAATATATATATATATTTTATATATACATATATATAAAAAAGACAAAAATCCAACGAAGGGGGGGGAAAGTGAAAAAACAATGGAAGTACCGCTGAAGAAAAAAAAGACCTTTCGAATTTTTTTCCAGTCTTTTACTAAACTTTAAGTAAAGGCGACGAAAAGAAAGTCGAAAAAAGGCCCTCTCGCACCGGTACTCGTTTGTTTCACTTTCCTTCGTGGATTTAGTCTTTATTATACAATTCATTTTCAAAACAGTCCACATTTTTTCGTAATTTTTCAGAATGGATAATTATATAAAATATATTATATATATATAATAACATATATATATATATATAAATATATATACTTTATATATTATATATATTACAATGCACACGTTTTTTGCTTTTTTTAACGTACCCCACCCGTTGGACATTTTTATATACATAAGCTGAAGCCAAAATATTGTTTTTATTATCCCCAGTTCCTCTCTCTACAGCGGGCGACGAAAAAGCCAACCCGTATCCATTATAACTCCTCATGAATATGTTTTTATTCCCGAGGTTTCGTGACAAAAACCGAGACATTTCAAACAAACAATTTGTGGCTTGATACAAAGCGATATATATATATATATATATTTATTATATATATATATATATATATATGTGTGTGTGTGTGTGTGTGTCGTGTGTTGTATGTATGTGTGTTGTTGTATCTGCGTGCGTGCATATCTACCAAAAACTGGTTGGTTCCCCTTAAACAGAGAATGTCTTACAAAAAAACAAAAAAAAAAAAAAAAAAAAAAAAAAAAAAAAAAAAAAAAAAAAAAAAAAAAAACTTTTTTTACCACGTTTTCATTTTTTTTTCTCTGTGCTAAAACGATCGCCAAAAAGAAAAAAAAAAAAAACCAAAATGAATTTTCCCAGATCACTGAACCATGAAACTACAAAAGGGAGGAGAAGAGAGAGAGAGAGAAAGAGAGAGAGAGAGAGAGAGAAGAGATTTAAATTTAATTGAGTTTTTCACTGCCAAAATAGTTCCAGCGTGAACCGAACAAAAAAAAAAAGTGACGATTGTTTTTTCCCCCCACCCCCCCACCGACAGTAAGTGGAGCTGACGAACACGGGAAATTTTTACGGCAAATTTTTTCCACTGAATATATGAAGAGTGAGAATAAAAGCGAGAATATGACGGGAGGGGTTTATCGTTGTACAATTTGCGACTGGAAAACTTCTTATGTATTTAGGGTAAAATAAAAAGGGCTATAAAACTTTTAATAGCGGGAATACTTTCAGGATATTGTATGTATCACCCATAATAAAAATTTTTATTTTAATATATAATATTTTAATATATATATAATAAATATATATAATATATATATAGTTTTATATTTTATATATATATATATAAATATATATTATATATATATTATATGCATAATATATATATATATACATTATATTAAATTATATATAAACCATATATATACTATAATTTATTATATATATAAAATATATATATATATACTATATAGTCCCCACATATATACACAACAACACACTATACTAAATTATATATATATATATATATATATTATATATATATTGGAAAAAAAACAATTTTAAACACACCCAGAAATAAATTTACGACTCACAATGGGGGGAAACGAACCCCTCGGTCTCCCAAGTAACAAGCCTAGGCGGGTAGGTCAGTCGTAACCCCCCCCCCAACCCTTGGGGACTTGTCAAGTCAGAAAATTTTATATTATTCAAAAAAAAAAAAAAAAAAAAAAAAAAAAAAAAAAAAAAAAAAAAGGGGACTGGGACATGCTGTAAAAAAGTGTCACATTTAAAAAAAAATAATCCTTTCGAAAATTTTTTGCTCCCCTGATTCAGCCCAAGGATTTGAAAATACTTTTATTGAAATCAAAAAAAATTTCAGCTTGGACTTCCTCTATGTTTTGTTTGCTGTGTGTGTGTGGTGTGTGTGATGTGTGTGTGGTGTGTGGGTGGGTGTAAAAAAGGGAATAGGATATTTTTTCCAAATGTTTTATTGACCCTAACAACAAGGTTTTCGGTGGGGGAATTTTTTATTACTCCCCGCTAATTGAAAAGCCACGTAGTGCCCTTATCACCGAGAAAAAAAAAATCTATAATATATCCACATTAAATGCCATTCTTTGGGGGGGCATGTTTAAGCACGCCAAAACTCTCCCCTCCCCCCCCCTTTTCCCCCCCCCAAGCAAAAAACCCCGTTTTTTTTTTGCCAATCAACACCGCCCCGAGAGGTCCGGTGGGGAGGGGTTCGGAAAATTGTCAAACACTTTAAACCGAAAAGGCGATGGGTTATCAAACTTACATTCCCCCTTCTTTCTGAATAAAAACAAAAAAAAAAAACAAAAAAATTTTTCAGGGGTCATAACCAGCGAAAATGAAAAAAAGTAAAACTTTTTAACGGGATGACTCGTTTTTTTTGGGGGCTGAAGAGGGCATGCGTCCATTTTACAAGAAAAAAAGTTGGGAGAGATAAAAACCCCCCCTCCCCCTCCCCTCCCCCCTTCCACCCTCACCCCCCCATAGACAGTTAAAAGTGAAACCCCAAAAGTTTCCTTTTATATTTTTTTTTGCCGTCACGCTCGACAAGGTTGGACGAGTCTGGGCGACAGCAGCTTTGCTGCCTTTTTTTTTTTTCCCTTTTATATAAAATCGTAAAAACATTCACCACTTCTCAGATTCATCTACGTTACAAAAATGCACATTATTCAGTCCATCATCGTTGCGTTATGACGGTTTAATTCAACAATAGCCCCTATACGCATTCTCAGTTCATTGGGAAAATTTAGTAAATGTGAGAATTGGTAAGATAAAAAAACCTAAAAATAATATACGGGGCATTCCCGGAATTCATAATAGGAAAAGTGGACGAAACTTGGCTAAAAAAAAAAGGCGATAAAAAAGCTAATAAATATACGCATCCCAGTTTTCATTTAGAAAATGAGAGGATTGGATAAAATAAGACCCAAAACAAAAAATTTTTCTTTTTCTAAAAGAAATACCTTTCTAAACATTTTCTACCCCAAAAACACGGGTGAAAGCATTGAAAATCTTACAAATTTTCGAAAATTTTTGAGTAGGCAAAAATTTATCGTAATTCCAGTGAAATACAGTAGAAACAATACCCCTTTACGCAACCCCCCCCCCCCCACACAGGCCAAAAAAAACACACAACGTGAAAATGTGCATATATATATATAATAAATATATTTTATATATATATATAAATATATATATATATATATAATTTATATAATATATATAACAGGAAAAAACAGCAGTCGTTCATATATTCTCATGGAAGCAAGGGAGACGTCTTCAGGTAATTTAAAAAGGCTTTATTAAGCGACGTTTCGGGGTCCAGCCCCATCCATCATCACGGCTGTAAAATGGATTGATACACATAAAACATAATAAAAAGACTCATCCTAATAACCAACATACATTTTAAATTCACGTAAAACCTACTACAGTGCTAAGAAACTTACCATCTCAAGTGAAGGGAAGAAGACGAGTGGCCAGAAGAAGAAGGAAAGGTTTCTAGTATAAAGCTGTGATCGAAAGCCTTCCACCTTGATCATTAGATTAGTGTTTACTAATGATCAATGTGGAAGGCTTTCGATCACAGCTTTATACTAGAACCTTTCCTCCTTCTTCTGGTCACTCGTCTTCTTCCCCTCACTTGAGATGGTAATTTTCTTAGCACTGTAGTAGGTTGTATGTGAATTTTAAATGTATGTTGGTTATTACGATGAGTCTTTTTATTATGTTTTATGTGTATCAATCCTTTTTACAGCCGTGATGATGATGGGGCTGGACCCCGAAACGTCGCTTAATAAAGCCTTTTTAAAATAATACCTGAAGACGTCTCCCTCGCTTCCTCGAGTACATATATACATACATATATATATGTTATATGTATATATATAATATATATACATATATATTTATATATATATATTTGTATATAAATATAGTATATAAACGCGCACGCGTTTGTGCTTGCGCGCGCGCACGTTATATCTGTCAAAAAACAGGACAAAGACAGACGAAAATGCCCAAATAAATGAAAAACAGTACAACGGATTCGACAATTATTTTCTATAGATATAACAAAAGAACAAAGAGAATTAGTATTAAACGGGCATATCTCTCTCTCTCTCTCTCTCTCTCTCTCTCTCTCTCTCTCTCTCTCTATGTGTGTGTGTGTGTGTGTGTGTTTGTTATCTGTTGTTGTAAAAACCTCAGAACTACAAAACAGCCATACGCAATGTTGCGCTGCTTTATGCTGAGATTGAAATGATAAAGACGATGACTCATGCAGGTCCAGTTACTAACTGCAAAAGTCAAGTATCCATATTTTACTGATATGAGTTAAATTTCGGGTATATGCATAATTGACAGAACTATATCTTAAGCACGTGAACTTATTGCTTTGGAGCATAATTAACAGAACTATACCTTAACCACGTGTACTTATTGCTTTGGAGAATAATTAACATGTCTTACACGTGTGTACTTACTGCTTTAGAGCCTAGTTAACAGAACTATATCTTAAGCATGTGTGCTTAGTGCTTTAGAGGATAATCAACATAACTCTTAAGCGCGTGTAATTATTGCTTTGGAGCATAATCAGCAAACTATATCTTCCATATTTTAATCGCGTTTACTTATTACTTTGGGGCATAACTAAAAAATCCGCGCAAAAAATATCAAACTGGTTTAGAGCGAAATAATGTACGAGTTGTGTCAACACACTTTTCCCAGAAGGTGATACTTTACCGTCGGTAGGCTACGGTGTCTAAGGGTCCGTCACACTTCAATGAAACATGTGAAAAGCACATGTCAACAACTTACCGCACACACATCACAAACTGTCTGAATACAAGTCAACGACTCGTTGGTGGTCATAATTAGCGCTTCACACGATTATCAACATTGAACAAAGATTTGTTCTGCTCCACTTACGGTCGTTAACCTGTTTTCAACCTCTTCGTGACTTATACATACCAAATATTTGTTGTCCACTTAGTATCGTTGACTTGTTTTCAATGTGATTAATTATATATATATATATATATATTATATATATATATTATATATATATATATATATATATATATATATATATATTATATATATATATATATATATATATTATATATATATATATATATATATATAATATATATATATATATATACATATATATATATATATATTTATATATAAACTTGTATATAGTATATATATCATACGTATATATATATATATATATATATATGATATTATATATATCTATATTTATATATAAACATGTATACAGTATATATATCTATATATATTAAAAATTATATATATATATATATATATATATATATATATATATAATATAATATTATATATAAGATGAATTGTCGTAATATTTATGACGTTAATAAACATGTTTTGCAGCAATGTGGGACGACCCTAATTAGTACAGTAAAAATACGAATATATGAAAGCTCGTAGCGTTCCAACCCACTTTTAGTCCGCAGTATACACTAACCCACTCCGGGTTCCTGGTTCAGAACCGATCAGAACATTATGTACATTAAAAATCATAGCTTTGTTTGAGCACGGTTTCCTGCCCTCAGGCACTAACTAACCAGTATTGATCTAGCGCACAGAGCACATAAAGCAAGTTTTTCCCCGACCCGTCATCAACTGTATAATAATTAATCATTAGAACCCGTCCGACATCATTTCCTCGCCGTAATGAGCGTCATTACCTCGCATTACTCACATGGTGCAATGCGAGGAACGTTTAAAAAAGCTCGCCTCATCTCTTCAAGCAATGCGAAAAGGAGAGTGGGTCAATAATGGAATTATAAAGTATATTCCCATTATTTTCCTTCGTGTCAAAAGGATGCACAGCAGGCAAATAGTCATTTCCTCTTCTCGTTAACGCTGGAAACGTGAACTTGCCATAAATCACACTGACGGGAATTTTATGAAGCAATAACGTGCGAGAGTGACATCCTTTCGTTTTTCCTTTTTTCTGTTATTAGACGAAGACAGAAAAGCGTTTGTGTAATCTTTTGAAGATACGAAAATGTTCATCATCGCTGTGAACGCAATGAGGTGGATATGACGCCGGCGAAACCTAATCACGTAGATATTTGATGGAGAAAAATGGCTGGTTATAATTATATCCCACTTACCGCGAAGTAAAGAAATGATTAACTGATGCCAGTCGTCACAATGAAAACTGATGGCAGTGATTACTGAGACAACAACAGCACCGATATAAAAACGGAGCGAACATACCTGATAATTATTGTCAATTTGTGCATGGTTTTTTTGTTAGTTAATTATTTTGTAATATGTAAAAATAAATCTAAAGGTTATTAATGTTCACGACACGCTTTTCTCTCTCTCCCTGATAATTATGTTAACTTGTGCATGGTTTTTGTTACTGTTATTATCTTGTAATATGTATATATCTAAGGTTATTAATGAATCCAGAGCACGCTTTCTTAGTGCAATGCCCTTTTGTAAATAAGAAAAAAAAGGGAGAGAGACACATAAACAGTCAACTAAAGATAATCAGTGAAAAATGTCTCCAAAGTAATATTAATACCCCTTCATTAAACTTATGAGCATCGACATCAGTATCATTATAAAAACAACGCAATATATACCTCTTGTAATGGGAAGGGTAGCTATGTGGTAAGTACCTTCACGTTTTGGTTACAATAACTGGCAAATTGTTTTAACAGCAACAGTAGTGAAATAGTTTATATTCATTACCACATCCAGTGGCTTAGAGATCTATATACATCTCAACAACCTTAGGAACTTTATGGATTAACTAGGAAATGTTCAACACCCTTAGGAACTTTATGGATTAACTAGGAAATTGTTTAACAGCAACAGTGCTAAAATAGTTAATATTCATTAACAACATCCATGGCCCAAATAACTTGGGTAGTACCAGTACGCTACCCAGAGACACACCTAAATGGGCATAGTTTTTTTTCAAAACTGTAAGTCACTTGTAGTTAACCAGGTAAATGGCAACATCTAAAGTTTTTATGGACGCATTTGTTACACTCATATCAATCGTCAAAGGTCGCATTTGATGGAACCAATCAGGTTAGTCTAAAAGATCACACCAACAAATACCTATTTATTTCTTTTAACGGATATTGGCTCTCAGGATACGTTAACATTTAATTTGCCTATAAGTGGCCTTAAAGATCTAAACATATACTACATCTCAACATCCTTCGGAATGGAATGGAATATAAAATTTAGGCCCAAGGACCCACACTGGGACCTATGAAGTCATTCGGCGCTGAACGGGAAACTGAGAGAAAATAGGTTTAAAAGGCTTAATTAACAGGAGGAAACCTGAC